>NC_053440.1:11013838-11313838 GCF_007990345.1 Gossypium hirsutum | reverse complement strand
CCTTGAGAGCCAGGCTCTCTCAACCCGTGAGGAGCGAAACAAAAGGGGGACCCTCGACATTGGCAGACCCGACTCAACGATGGAGGAGAGAGCCTCCGACGGCATGGTCACGACCAACTCCGGTGAGTTTCCCTTCCTTTTTTGTTTTTGATTTTTATTATGATTATTTAAAATAGATTTGCAAAAAAAAAAACAAATAAATAAATAAAAGAAGAAAAAAGGGAAAACGAAGAGGAAATAGTAAAGATTCAACCTTTTAAAATTTCTATTCGGCTTTTGATTTCTAATGTGTGTAAAAAAGAAGAAGAAGTCTACAAGCTTTAGATTTAGGCTTTTTATAGCCGATTACAACTCCCTATTTTTATTGTTTTGTTTGTTTCTGTTGTCTACTTCTGTTTGGCTTCTTCTTTTACGTGTTGTTTACTCTTGCAGGTGCCAGATACGGTAGCAGAGGAGGTGTACGGCAAGAATCAGAGGCAGTGTAGGTAGAGGCCTAGGGCGCGACGCTCATAAGGTTGGGGATTAGGGTTTTTTGTTGAAATGTTTTAGGTTATGGGCTAGGATTGTGTTGTTTTGTTTTGGGCTTTGAGATTTGGGTTTAATTGGGCTTGATATGGGTTGTGGGTTTATTTTTTGTAAAATAGACTGTGAATGTTTTATTATTTTGGTTTGTTTTGGGTTTTATTGGGCCCCAGGCAAAATGGGCTATTACAGCTGCCCCTCTTTGCTCGTTTTCGTGTAACGAGAATAGAGAAAAGACTTTAAAAGAGCCAATTTTGCCCAGCCTTGCCTAGTCTTGACTTCTTTGGGTACTTCCTTCCTTAAGTAGCCTCCTTTCAGTCCACTGTGTCTTGTTGCTTCGATCCATTCTATTACAACTTCAGATACGACTAGTGGCTTCAATCGACTCGCTGCAATTTCAGGGGGATGTGATTTGTGGTTTTAGTCTGCTCCATTTCAACTTCAAGTAGATAAGACTTGTTATGGTAAATTTAATCCGACCTACTGCAACTTCAGCAGTATAGGATTCATCATTTTAATCCATTCCACTGTAACTTCAGGGAGATAGGATTAGTAGCTTCAATCTACTCGGCTGTAACTTCAGGGAGATAAGATTGGTATCTTCAACCTGCTCCACTGTAACTTTAGGGTGATAAGGTTTGATGTGATCTGCTTTACTGCAACTTTAGAGAGATAAGATCCGTAATTTATAGCATTAATCTGTTCCCCTGCAACTTTAGGGAAATAAGATTCGTTATCTTCGGTCTGCCCCACTGTAACTTCAAGGAGATAAGACTTGTATGCGTCCTGCTCTACTGCAACTTCAAAGAGATAATATCCGTGTTTTTAATCCGCTCCACTGGAACTTCAGGGAGATAGGATTGATTTGTAACACCCCTTACTCGTATTCCGGCTCGGAACAGAGTATGAGGTATTACTAAGTTTTTTAAAAAAAATTTCGACAGCATTTCTGCTTAATTTTGCTTAAACCTCCTGCAAATTTAAATCACAATCCAATATATATATATATCAACCAAACTCATTTATAATAATACTCACAATTTAACTATTAATGAACACCACATTTTAAATCAAACCATAACATATATTTACATGATGATTCCATATTTCATAGGTCGTCTATACATGCCATAATTTTCCGGAACGATAGTAGCAAAATACCCTAAGTGTGAAGGATAGTGTGGATGATTGTCTGACTTCGTTCCAAATTTCCGAGTTGTCGGAAGTCACTATAATCAAGGGAAAAATAAAATCGAGTAAGCATATAGCTTAGTAAGTAAACACATGATAAATAAGTAATTACTCACATAACTACACCAAAATATAAACTTATTCATGAATAACTTCATTGTTTAGGCAATTTCCAGCAAACTGTTTTTCTGCGTCATAGTCGCTAATTTATTTTTATCCGGAGCTACAGGGCTCCAAATTGAGTTTCGTAAATTTTCCCTGAAACTAGACTCATATACCATTTCAACATAAAAATTTCAGAATTTTTTACCCAGCCAATTAGTACAGTTTATTCATTAAAACTTCCCCTGTTTCACTGCCCAACGGTTCTGACCCTTCCTCAAAAAAATTCACTTAACTCTCTGTACAAAATTTTAAAAATGGTTTTGCTTGTTTCTATTAAAAATAGAGTCAATAAGGAATCCAGGAATATAAATTTCACACCATAATTATTTTTTTACAATTTTTGGTGATTTTCCAAAGTTAGAACAGGGGATCCCGAAATCAATCCAGCCCTGTTTCAGTAAAAATTCAGATATCTCCAAAAATACAACTCTTTTGCTTATTCTATTTATTTCATATGAAAATAGACACATTCAGCTTCAATTTCATATATTATTCAGCTTCCCATTCATTTTCCACCATTTATGGTGATTTTTCAAAGTTACCCATCTGCTGTTGTTCAACACAGTTTATAACTAAATCGTTTTTTTTTTCGTTTTTGATATTTTCTCCCATCTCATACATGGATCGATTTAGTATCCAACTCAATATTTGCCCCATAAAAATTTCCACCATATGGCAATATTCACCTTCCACACTTTTTCGTTGAGCACTCGGAATGTTAACCGTTATTGGTGGATCTCGCACTTAGCACCACCACTTAATCGGGGAATCAGCACTTAGCAACCCCTTGGGGGAATCAGCACATAGCAACCCCCTTTTTATTTCAGAGATACGGTGGATATCGCACTTAGCACCACCAATGAACCGGGGAATCAACACTTAGCAACCCCTCGGGGGAATCAGCACATAGCAACCCCCTTTCACATTTCAAAGATACGGTGGATATCGCACATAGCACCACCAATGAATCGGGGAATCAGCACACAGCAACCCCTTTATGTACAACATACTTCGGCTTATTCCGAGTGTTCAACCCATAAATCATATATTGCAACCCTTTACCACCTTTCCCGATTTAACAACATTTTTAGGATATGGCCAAACATTTATTTTAATTCCAAATAAATCTCAACATATATCAATTAATGTCAAAATAATACGTCAAGTCACGTGTTTACTTACCTCGGTGCAAAATATCGTAATTTTGCACTTCACTCCACTATCTTTTCTTTTCCTCGTTTGAGATAATCTTCACGTCTTTCTTGATCTATAATAGCAAATTTAACTCATTTAATGTTCACATTCATTAAAATAATCCACCACCCAACTTTTTGAAAAATTACAATTTTGCCCCCAAACTTTTGCATAATTACACTTTTGTCCCCAAGCTCGGAAATTAAACTTCATCACTTATTCTTAGGTTTTATGACATGCTGAACATTTTTCCCTTCTATGGCAACATCAAATTCTCACTCTAACATACACTTATGAACAATAATTATTTTTACCGATTATGCCTATTTACCCGTTTTCGCTTAAAATCGCTTAGCAAAAGTTGTTTAACATAATTTATAGCTTCATATTCCACCATAAAACAGCAAAATAAACACATTTCACCTATGGGTATTTTTCCAAATATGAGCCCTAACACGAATTATTGCTAGAATAAGCTAAATCGAGTTACGAGGATTCCAAAAATGCGAAGAACATTAAAAACGGGGCTAGGATGCACTTACTATGAGCTTGAGAAAGCAAAGAAACCTTAGCTATGGCTTCCTTCAAATTTCGGCAGCAACTAATGAGGAAGATGATGATTTTTGTCATCTTTTTCCCATTTTATTTTTTTTATTACCAAATGACTAATATGCCCCCACTTAAAAAAATCTATTTCTCTCATTTCTTATGTCTATTTTTGTCCATCAACTAACTAATGGTCTAATTACCACATAAAGACCTCCAATTTAAAATTTCATATCAATTAGATACTTCTACATATAGAACTCAACTTTTGCACTATTTACAATTTAGTCCTTTTGACTAAATTGAGTGCCCAAACGTCGAAATTTTCGAACGAAATTTTTACGAAAATTTTCCGTGAAATTGTAGACCATAAAAATATAATAATAACCATATTTTCCCTCGTCGGATTTGTGGTCCCGAAACTACTATTCCGACTAGGCCTAAAATCGGGCTGTTACAACTCTCCCCCCTTAAGGATTTTCATCCCCGAAAATCTTACCGGAAAAGAGATTTGGGTACTGTTTCCTCATAATTTCCTCCGGTTCCCACGTAGCTTCCTCCATCCCATGTTTTTGCCACAGTACTTTTACTAAGGATACACTTTTATTCCTTAACTGCTTGACTTCCCGAGCCAAAATCTTTATTGGTTCTTCCTCATAAGTCATATCTGGTCTGACCTCAATCTCTGTAGGGGAAACTATATGTGAAGGATCCGAACGGTAACGTCGCAACATCGACACATGAAGCACATTATGTATCTTTTCCAACTCCGGTGGTAAAGCTAACCGATATGCTACAGGGCCAACTCTCTCGGTAACTTCATATGGTCCAATAAATCGTGGACTTAGTTTGCCTTTACGACCAAATCTCAGAATCTTCTTCCATGGAGACACCTTCAAGAACACCTTATCACCTACTTGAAACTCAATTTCTTTTCTCTTTAAATCCGCATACGACTTTTGCCGATCTGAGGCAGCCTTTAAACAGTCACGAATTATTTTCACCTTTTCTTCAGTTTCTTTCACCAAGTCGACTCCATGAATCTGGTTCTCACCGAGCTCAGTCCAATATAAAGGAGTTCTACACTTACGCCCATATAATGCTTCATACGGTGCCATTCGTATACTTGACTGATAGCTATTGTTATAAGCAAATTCAACCAATGGTAGATATTTCTCCCAACTGCCTTTCAATTCTAAAATACAACACCGGAGCATATCTTCAAGAATTTGAATCACTCTTTCCGATTGCCCGTCAGTTTGCGGATGAAACGCAGTACTGAAATTCAATTTTGTCCCAAGGCTTCCTGCAACTTTATCCAAAACCTCGAAGTAAATCTCGGATCTCTATCCGATATAATAGATTTAGGCACCCCATGTAATCTCACTATTTCAGCAACATATAATTCTGCCAACCTGTCAAGTGAGTAATCAATGCGTATCGGAATAAAATGAGCCGACTTTGTCAATCTATCAACAATTACCCAAATAGCATCTTTCTTCTTTGGAGTTAAAGGCAATCCTGTCACAAAATCCATCGTAATACTATCCCACTTCCACTCTGGAATCGTTATCGGTTGAAGTAAACCCGATGGTACTTGATGCTCAGCCTTCACTTGTTGACAGATTAAACACTTTGATACAAATTCCGAGATATCCTTTTTCATGCCTGGCCATCAATACAACTTCTTCAAATCATTATACATTTTCACACTACCCGGATGAACTGACAAGTCACCACTATGTGCCTCACATAAAATGGTCTGAATTAACTCATCATTTCTTGGTACACATACTCTATCCCGGAACATCAAGCAATCATCTGAACCAATTTGAAAATCTGAGTCAACACCTGCTTCACACTGAGCTCTCTTGGCTTGCAATTTACTGTCATTCTTTTGAGATTCCCGAATTTGCTGAAGAAATAATGGTCTAGCTCTCAATTCAACCAACATTGAGCCATCATCAGATAAAGTTAACATCGTACCCATAGCTCTCAAAGCAAATAAAGATTTTCTGCTCAAGGCATCAGCAACCACATTAGCTTTCCCGGGGTGATAATCAATCACTAGCTCATAGTCTTTGATTAGCTCGAGCCATCTTCGTTGCCGCAAATTCAAATCTTTTTGGCTCATCAAATACTTCAAACTCTTATGATCAGTGAAGATTCGGCACTTTTCACCATACAAATAATGACGCCAAATTTTTAAAGCAAAAACAATGGCAGCCAATTCTAAATCATGCGTTGGATAATTCTTCTCATGCGGTTTCAATTGTCTCGAAGCATAAGCTATTACTTTGCCCTCTTGCATTAACACACACCCAAGACCATTCAACGATGCATCACTGTAAATTACAAACTCCTTCCCGGACTCAGGTTGCACCAACACTGGCGCCTCAGTCAATAATGCCTTCAACTTTTCAAAACTCTGTTGACATTTATTGGTCCATTCAAACTTGACATTCTTCTGCAGTAACTTAGTCATAGGAGAAGCAATCATCGAAAATCCCTTGACAAAGCGTCTGTAATACCCAGCTAAGCCCAGAAAGCTTCTAACTTCTGTCACATTCTTTGGTGGCTCCCAATCAACAATTGCTGAAATTTTGCTTGGATCAACCCGAATACCTTCACTTGAAACTATATGTCCCAAGAATCCAACCTCACGAAGCCAAAACTCAATTTTGCTGAATTTAGCATACAATTTCTTTTCTCTCAGAATCTGCAACACAGTTCTTAAATGTTCTGCATGCTTAGATTCATCCCGAGAATAGATTAAAATATCATCTATGAACACCACCACGAACTTATCCAAGTACGGCCGAAAAATTCGGTTCATCAAGTCCATAAAAATAGCTGGAGCATTTGTTAACCCAAAAGGCATTACCAGAAATTCATAGTGTCCATACCTTGTTCTAAAGGCGGTTTTCGGCACATCAGACTCTTTAACTCTTAACTGATAGTAACCAGACCTCAAATCAATCTTAGAAAACATTGTTGCCCCTTTTAATTGATCAAATAAATCATCAATTCTCGGCAAAGGATACTTGTTCTTTATAGTCACCTTGTTGAGCTGACGATAGTCAATACAAAGTCTCATAGAGCCGTCCTTTTTTTTCACAAATAACACAGGAGCACCCCAAGGAGAAAAACTCGGTCTCACAAATCCTTTATCTGTCAACTCTTGTAACTGAGATTTTAATTCCTTCAACTCAGTCGGAGCCATTCGATACGGTGCAATAGAAATCGGTGCAGTACCAGGTAACAGATCAATAGAAAACTCAACTTCTCTAATCGGAGGTAACCCAGGCAATTCCTCTGGAAATACATCTGGAAATTCACAAACTACCGGCACTGATTCAAGCTTCGACCCAGTAATATCCGTGTTCAGCACATAAGCAAGATAAACTTCACATCCCTTTCTCAAGTATTTCTGAGCAGACATGTGCGAAATCACCATAGGCAACTTATTCGGCTCCTTTGTTTCAACCCGGAGAATTTCACCGTTTTCACAATTTAATTCAAGAATTTTCTGTCTACAATTTACCTTGGCATCATGCAATATCAACCAATCCATCCCCAAAATAACATCAAACTCATCAGATGGTAACAACATCAAATTAGCCGGGAAACAGTGACCTTGAATCATCAGGGGACAATTCTTGCAAACCTTATCGACTAAGACATATTTGCCTAAAGGATTTGATACTTTAACTACAAATTCAGTGTTTTCAACAGGCAATTTCTTACTAGACACCAAATTCATGCATATATATGAATGAGTAGAGCCGGGATCAATCAAAGCAATAACATCAATATCATGAAGAGAAAATGTACCAGTAATCACATCGGGAGATGAGGCATCCTCTCGAGCGCGTATAGCATAAGTCCTGGCAGGCGCTCTAGTTTCTGATCCTCCAGCTGCATCTTTTATCACACTCTTACCACTGGCTTTGCTTCCCACATTTCTCGGTGGTCTGCCTCTACTGACAACATCACCCGATCCAGCTCTTTGTAATCTTTCTTCTTCTATTCTCTCAGGGCAGTCTTTTACATAATGCTCTTGGGAACCATATCTGAAACAAGCTCGTTTAAATCCCCAACACTCACCAGTATGTCGCCTGCCACACTGTTGACATTCAGGTCTGGTGTTTCCTACATTACCCACACTTGCCACTGAGGTAGCTCGAGTTCTAGTTCCGGAATATGACCTCCCTCGGTCTCTGCGTGAATACCCAACTGAACCGGTTGGTCGTGGATCCATCCCTTTAAACTTCTTCGGGTGAGATTGAAATGTTCTGCCCATTGACCTCTTCCTTACATCTCGAGCTTCCATCTCTGCCCTTCTCTTTTCTCTACTCAGCTCTTCAGCTTTGCAAGCACGATCAACTAATACCACAAATTCTTTTAACTCTAAAATTCCAACATGTAATCTGATGTCTTCATTTAGCCCCTCTTCAAATCTTTTACACATAATAGCCTCCGTAGGCACACATTCCTGGGCATATTTACTAAGCCGGACAAACTCCCGTTCATATTCTGCTACTGACATTCGGCCCTGTTTCAATCCGAGAAACTCTTTGCGCTTCTGATCAATAAACCGTTGGCTTACATATTTCTTTCTGAATTCTTCCTGAAAGAAGTCCCAAGTAACTCTTTCTTTTGGAACCACCATTATTAATGTTTTCCACCAACGGTATGCCGAATCCTTCAATAAAGACACAGCACATTTCAAACATTCCTCAGGAGTACAAGATAATTCATCAAATACCTGGATAGTATTTTCAAGCCAAAACTCGGCTTTTTCCGGATCATCATCAACATTGGCCCTGAAATCTTCAGCCCCATGCTTTCGAATTCTATCAACGGGTGGTTTACTTGATCTCACCAATTCAGCACTTCGTGGAGCTACGGGGACCGGCGGAGGAATAGGAGGGGTGGAGGAGGTGGAACATTCGGATTTACATGGACATATTCTGTATACCAATCACTCATCATTCGGAGGAAGGCTTCTCGAGCCTCATCCTGTCCATGTGTCTCATGTCTACTCTCTTCATGCACGGTCCCTTGTGCGGGAACCGGCGTGTTACTTTCAACATCATCTGCCATACTTCGATTAGGATCCATTTACTATATAAAACAAAATTTTAAATTGTCAGAAATCATCACACTATCACAATATATTGATGGCATGTATAGACTGACTTTCACACATATTTTATTGGTCCGAGAACCGACTAAACCGTAGCTCTGATACCACTAAAATGTAACACCCCTTACTCGTATTCTGGCTCAGAACAGAGTATGAGGTATTACTAAGTTTTTTAAAAAAAATTTCGACAGCATTTCTGCTTAATTTTGCTTAAACCTCCTGCAAATTTAAATCACAATCCAATATATATATATCAACCAAACTCATTTATAATAATACTCACAATTTAACTATTAATGAACACCACATTTTAAATCAAACCATAACATATATTTACATGATGATTCCATATTTCATAGGTCGTCTATACATGCCATAATTTTCCGGAACGATAGTAGCAAAATACCCCAAGTGTGAAGGATAGTGTGGATGATTGTCTGACTTCGTTCCAAATTTCCGAGTTGTCGGAAGTCACTATAATCAAGGGAAAAATAAAATCGAGTAAGCATATAGCTTAGTAAGTAAACACATGATAAATAAGTAATTACTCACATAACTACACCAAAATATAAACTTATTCATGAATAACTTCATTGTTTAGGCAATTTCCAGCAAACTGTTTTTCTGCGTCATAGTCGCTAATTTATTTTTATCCGGAGCTACAGGGCTCCAAATTGAGTTTCGTAAATTTTCCCTGAAACTAGACTCATATACCATTTCACCATAAAAATTTCATAATTTTTTACCCAGCCAATTAGTACAGTTTATTCATTAAAACTTCCCCTGTTTCACTGCCCAACGGTTCTGACCCTTCCTCAAAACAATTCACTTAACTCTCTGTACAAAATTTTAAAAATGGTTTCGCTTGTTTCTATTAAAAATAGAGTCAATAAGGAATCCAGGAATATAAATTTCACACCATAATTATTTTTTTACAATTTTTGGTGATTTTCCAAAGTTAGAACAAGGGATCCCGAAATCAATCCAGCCCTGTTTCAGTAAAAATTCAGATATCTCCAAAAATACAACTCTTTTGCTTATTCTATTTATTTCATATGAAAATAGACACATTCAGCTTCAATTTCATATATTATTCAGCTTCCCATTCATTTTCCACCATTTATGGTGATTTTTCAAAGTTACCCATCTGCTGTTGTTCAACACAGTTTATAACTAAATCGTTCTTTTTTTCGTTTTTGATATTTTCTCCCATCTCATACATGGATCGATTTAGTATCCAACTCAATATTTGCCCCATAAAAATTTCCACCATATGGCAATATTCACCTTCCACACTTTTTCGTTGAGCACTCGGAATGTTAACCGTTATTGGTGGATCTCGCACTTAGCACCACCACTTAATCGGGGAATCAGCACTTAGCAACCCCTTGGGGGAATCAGCACATAGCAACCCCCTTTTTATTTCAGAGATACGGTGGATATCGCACTTAGCACCACCAATGAACCGGGGAATCAGCACTTAGCAACCCCTCGGGGGAATCAGCACATAGCAACCCCCTTTCACATTTCAAAGATGCGGTGGATATCGCACATAGCACCACCAATGAATCGGGGAATCAGCACACAGCAACCCCTTTATGTACAACATACTTCGGCTTATTCCGAGTGTTCAACCCATAAATCATATATAGCAACCCTTTACCACCTTTCCCGATTTAACAACATTTTTAGGATATGGCCAAACATTTATTTTAATTCCAAATAAATCTCAACATATATCAATTAATGTCAAAATAATACGTCAAGTCACGTGTTTACTTACCTCGGTGCAAAATATCGTAATTTTGCACTTCACTCCACTATCTTTTCTTTTCCTCGTTTGAGATAATCTTCACGTCTTTCTTGATCTATAATAGCAAATTTAACTCATTTAATGTTCACATTCATTAAAATAATCCACCACCCAACTTTTTGAAAAATTACAATTTTGCCCCCAAACTTTTGCATAATTACACTTTTGTCCCCAAGCTCGGAAATTAAACTTCATCACTTATTCTTAGGTTTTATGACATGCTGAACATTTTTCCCTTCTATGGCAACATCAAATTCTCACTCTAACATACACTTATGAACAATAATTATTTTTACCGATTATGCCTATTTACCCGTTTTCGCTTAAAATCGCTTAGCAAAAGTTGTTTAACATAATTTATAGCTTCATATTCCACCATAAAACAGCAAAATAAACACATTTCACCTATGGGTATTTTTCCAAATATGAGCCCTAACACGAATTATTGCTAGAATAAGCTAAACCGAGTTACGAGGATTCCAAAAATGCGAAGAACATTAAAAACGGGGCTAGGATGCACTTACTATGAGCTTGAGAAAGCAAAGAAACCTTAGCTATGGCTTCCTTCAAATTTCGGCAGCAACTAATGAGGAAGATGATGATTTTTGTCATCTTTTTCCCATTTTATTTTTTTATTACCAAATGACTAATATGCCCCCACTTAAAAAAAATCTATTTCTCTCATTTCTTATGTCTATTTTTGTCCATCAACTAACTAATGGTCTAATTACCACATAAAGACCTCCAATTTAAAATTTCATATCAATTAGATACTTCTACATATAGAACTCAACTTTTGCACTATTTACAATTTAGTCCTTTTGACTAAATTGAGTGCCCAAACGTCGAAATTTTCGAACGAAATTTTTACGAAAATTTTCCGTGAAATTGTAGACCATAAAAATATAATAATAACCATATTTTCCCTCGTCAGATTTGTGGTCCCGAAACCACTATTCCGACTAGGCCCAAAATCGGGCTGTTACATTATTTCTTCTATCTGCTCCACTGCAACTTCAGTGAGATAAGACTGTATGTGATCTGCTCTACTGCAACTTCAGAGAGATAAGATCTGTGTTTTTAATCCGCTCCACTGCAACTTCAAGGAGATAGGATTGGTTTCTTCTGTCTGCTCCACTGTAACTTTAGGGAGATAAGACTGGATGCGATCTGCTCTACTGCAACTTCAGAGAGATAAGATCTGTGTTTTTAATCCGCTCCACTGTAATTTCAGGGAGATAGGATTGGTTTCTTTCGTCTGCTCTACTGCAACTTCAAGGAGATAAGATTGGATGCGATCTGCCCTACTACAACTTTAGAGAGATAAGATCTGTGGTTTTAATCCACTCCACTGCAACTTCAGGGAGATAGGATTGGTTTCTTTCGTCTACTTTACTACAACTTCAGGGAGATAAGACTGGATGCGATCTGCTCTACTGCAACTTCAGAGAGATAAGATTTGTGGTTTTAATTCGCTCCACTGCAACTTCAGGGAGATAGGATTGATTTCTCCTGTCTGCTCCACTACTGCTTAAGGAGATAAGACTTGATGCAATCTACCCTACTACAACTTCAGAGAGATAAAATCTGTGGTTTTAATTCGCTCCACTACAACTTCAGGGAGATAGGATTGATTTCTTCTGTCTGCTCCACTACGGCTTAGGAAGATAAGACTGATGGCTTAAATCTGCTTCCTACTATCTTGGGAAGATAAGATTCGCCGTCTTCGATCTGCTCCACTACTGCTTAGGGAGATAAGATCTACAATCTTCAACCTACTCCACAGCTGCTCAGGGAGATAGGACTGGTGGCTTAAATCTACTTCCTACTATCTCGGGAAGATAGGATTCACCATCTTCGATCTGCTCCACTACTGCTTAGAGAGATAAGATCTACAATCTTCAACCTACTCCATTGCTGCTCAAGGAGATAAGGCTGGTGCTTCCGATCTGCTTCACTGCCAGTACAGGAAGACAAGATCTACAATTTTCGATCTACTGCACTGATGCTCAGGGAGATAGGACTGGTGGCTTAAATATGCTTCCCTACTACCTTGGAAAGGTAAGATTCACCGTCTTCGATCTGCTCCACTACTGCTTAGGGAGATAAGATCTACAATCTTCAACCTACTCCACTACTGCTTAGGGAGATAAGGCTGGTGGCTTAAATTTGCTTCCCTACTACCTTGGGAAGGTATGATTCGCCGTCTTCGATCTGCCCCACTACTGCTTAGGGAGATAAGATCTACAATCTTCAACCTACTCCACTGCTGCTCAGGGAGATAAGGCTAGTGCTTCCGATCTGCTTCACTGCCAGTACAGGAAGACAAGATCTACAATCTTTGACCTACTCCACTGTTGCTCAGGGAGATAGGACTGGTGGCTTAAATCTACTTCTCTACTACCTTGGGAAGGTAAGATTCGCTGTCTTCGATTTGCTCCACTACTGCTTAGAGAGAAAGATCTACAATCTTCAACCTACTCCACTGCTGCTTAGAGAGATAAGGCTGGTGCTTCCGATCTGCTTCACTGCTAGTACAGGAAGACAAGATCTACAATCTTTGACCTACTCCACTGCTGCTGAGGGAGATAGAACTGGCGGCTTAAATTTGCATCCCTACTACCTTGGGAAGGTAAGATTCACTGTCTTCGATCTGCTCCACTACTGCTTAGGGAGATAAGATCTACAATCTTCAACCTACTCCACTACTACTTAGGGAGATAAGGTTGGTGGCTTAAATCAGCTTCCCTACTACCTTGGGAAGGTAAGATTCGCCGTTTTTGATCTACTCCACTACTGCTTAGGGAGAAAGATCTACAATCTTCAACCTACTTAACTACTGCTTAGGGAGATAAGATTGGTGTCTTTGATCTGTCTTTTGGGGAACATGACCTGTAGAATCCATTTAATGGACCTATTTATGCCTAGTGTTTAGGATGTCATGATTAGAATGAATCAAATGCTCCTTGTTGACACCATTTTTTTGATGAAAACGAGGTCAACTTGGATTTTGAAAATGAAAACGAAAAAAATGGGAGTCGCCACCAATCCATTTTGATATGGTGTGATCGGGTCACCTTAAAAAGTGGTTGTTTTTAATAAACGATTTGATTTTATTAAAACAACAATTTTGGTCCACGAAATTTAGAAAAATGGGTTCGGGAGTCAATTACGTACGAGGAAGGATTAGCACTCTCGATACGCCCAAAATTGTTACCTAGTTGATTACTTAATGTCTTAGTGTCGAAAAATTGAAAACTTTAAAGAGATTTAAAATACGATCCTAAAAAAAGACTTGAATGACATGGATTAAGATTTAAGAGGATATTTGGCTATTTGGTCAAACGAGAAATCGAATCCCAGCACATTAGGGCACATTTCCTCGAATTTCTAAACGTAAAATATTGTCTTACTTCGAAATTTTAAAAGGATATTGGGCTATTTGATCGAACGAGAAAAATCAAAACCCAGCACATTAGGGCACGTTTTCTCGAATCTCCAAATGCAAAACATTAACTTTATTATTTTTTTAGAAAAATACTCATCTCGAGAAAACGACATGTCATATCCAATGCGTTAGGACCCAACCTATCGAATTCCCGATACGAGAATACATGCCGAAAAATTTACTTATTTAAAAAGACATTTAATTATCTCGGGTTTAGAAAAGGGATCATGCCCAGTAAGTTAGGACATGATCTTTTCTTAATTCTCGAGATCGTTTAAAACTTGAGTTTGAAAGGATTCGTGTATTTAGATTTATTATGAAAATCGAAACCCAGTAAGTTAGGGTACGACTTTCTCGAATCTAAACACGAGATTTTGGTTATTCAAAAATCATAATTTATGCATCGAATAAAATTAATCTAACATGAAATAGTAAAGAAACACAATGTTAATATGTATTGCGAAATATATAAAAGAACATGTGTATATGAATTATACAATATAGAAAATACGTAAAAAAAAATATGGATTTTGAAATATAAATAATATGTATAAGTATGTGTATATATATAAATAAAAACATGTATGTATATATGTATATATATTATGAAATACAACCATATAAAAGTATAAATATGTATATATATAAATAAATAATAGGTATATATGTATATATATTATAAAGCATGAACATAAATATGCATATATATATAAATAAAAATTTGCATGTATATACATATATATTACATAAAAATAAAAGATATAAGTATGTATATTGTAAAATAAAACAATGTAAGTATGTATATATATGAATAAATAAAAAATTTATAGACGTATATACATATATTTATAAAAATGAATGATCGATATAGACGTATATGTATGTATGTATATAAGCTAAAAAATATATTTATAAAGAGATATATAGATATATATAATAAGATATTAATATATATATAATAAGATATATATAAATAGTTATAATAGTAATAATAATAGGACAAATATATTCAAAATTTAAATAAGTAAATATAAATAAACTATAACAATAACAATGTAAAACTAAATGGTATAATAATGGTAAAGTAAATCTATATATATACGTATAAAATAAGTATAATAACGACGACTAGATTAATTAATAAAATAACAAAAATGACAAAAATGGGCCAATTTGCGATAAAAATAAAATCTAAAGGTTAAAATTGTAATAAAATGCATAAATAAGGACCAAAATGGAAAAGCGCGAAGGGGCAAAGGACCTAATGGGCAATAAACCCAATTTCAGGTCACGCGTCCCCTCCCTAAGGGTCCAATGAATTTGGACCTAATTGAACATTGGGACAAATTTGCGGTCTAAATAAAAAAGAAATTAAGAAAAAGGCAAAAGGACTAAATTAAGACAAGCCAAGAATGCGGAAGGCCCCGAAGCGCAAATATACCATCAATTAAAAACACGCGGATCCTCCGGGTTGGGTCGGATCGCACATGGGTCATGGGGCCAAAACGGTGCCGTTTCGCAACCCCTATTTAAAACAAAATTTTAAAACATTTCATTTTTTTAGTTTTAAGAAAAAAACTACAACCACCCTATTTTTTCTCTTAAGACTCCGGCCAGGATTCGGTCATATGCTCCGGCACGCCTCCGCCGTAGCGCCTCCGCGGGCGGCGGTAGTAGGCGTAAAATAGGGTCTTTTTGGTTCTTTTTCGAAGCCGGTTGCTTCTAGGCCATGAATCTAGGGCCGAATCTCACGAAAGATGAACGACAAATGCAAAAACAGAAGCGAAACTACTCGGCTTCCCCTTCTCCGGCGCGACGTTGGTAGAAAGGTGTCTCTTTTCCTTTTCTTTTTAGATTTTAGAGAAATGAAATCGAAGTAAAATATGAAAAGAGAAAAAAACCTATGAAAAATAAAAGAAAATAGAGAAATAAAAGGTAAAATCACCTTGAAACTTTGCTCTTTTTTTTTTCTTTCTATTGAATCTGTTTTTGCCTTACAAAAATTGCCAGAAGAAGAGAAAAGGTTACATTTTGCCTTGGCTTTTATAGCCGATTGCATTATCATTACTTTCTACTATTGTTACCGTCCCTTCTTTGCTTGTTTACAGGTACAAGCAGGGTGATTGAAGCAGGTGATGCTAGGTGCGGCACTGGTCAGAAGCGGTGGCAGTGAAGTAGGGTGCGGCGGCATTAGGGTTTCAGAAAAGCTGAAATCGTAGTTTGACTTTGGTGGATTAGGCCAGTTGGGCCTCGTTATGGGCTCCAGGTTTGAGTTAGGTCTAGGTGGGTTTGGGTCTGATTTTAGGTTAGTGGGCCTAGTTTGATTTGGTGAGGCCCGGGCTAAATTTGGGTTGTACACTCCTAACTAGATGTGTATGATATTTATAGAATGTCATGAGAATAATCTCTTTTTAATGCTTAGGTTGTCATTACTCGCTGTTCATTAGGGCTTTATCGCCAACACGTCGGAACGCCATCTTGTTCGGTTGGTATTTCCAAAGAAATACTCACAGATTGTCCCCAATGTAATTCTTCAGATTCAATCCACTAGGACATAAAATTTGTACCATCTTCCTCCCATTGTGATTCAGGAGTAGAAAATCTGGCTTTTCTCAATCCTCTCCTACTATAATTCAGAAGGTATAGGATGTGAAGCTCCTTAGTCATTGCACCATTCTCAGGGTGTCGTACCAAGTGCTCATGCACCAATGAAGAATTTTCTTCTCCCAGGAAACCTCTTCTTATTTCTTGGTGAACATCGCTTGTTTGTTCATTGAAGCTCTGGAATCTTGTCATTTTGTTCAATCAATGTTTTGACGACAAAATCCAAAAGGATGGTATTAATTTAGACATTTCCTTCTTAAATATTTTAACCTTTAAACTTGGTGTGTTCTAAAGAATTGTCCTGTTTCAGGTTCCTATATTATTTAAAACTTCTAGAGTAATATGCAAAACTTCCCTTGTGAAAGTATTATTAGTCCATTAATCATTATTCTAATGCAACATGTTTGCAAAAGATCATAACAATGATAAAAATAGAATTGATTTAGGAGCATGGCTCGAAATGAATAAATTATCAAGGATAGTAAAAATAAAAGAGGAATGGATTGATAACATGTATCTTGAAAAGAATGGAGTATTTTAAGAACAATAAATTCAATATAAATAGTATGAAGACTAGGTGCCCCAGATATCGCAGCTTGAACTTCTCTGTACAAACTTTCTGAAGATTATTCTGAGTTTGACATGTGTTTAGGAGATCTATAGTACTTTATCGATGCCCCAAGATGTCGCCTACCCTTTCCTGTTGATTCAGGTATAACAAGATCACCACATGCCCCAATCTAATCCAAAATTTGAGTCGCTCTTTTTGGGTTTTCAACTCAAATCCCTTTTGGTCTCAAGGCTCCCTTTGCGAGTTTTCACCTTGGCTTCTCATTTTTCTTTTTTCTTCTTTTTTTGACTCAAAGCGCTCTTTGCAAGTTTTCACCTTGGTCTTTTCTTTTGGACCCAAGACGCCCTTTGTAGGTTTTCACATTGGTTTCTTCCTTTTCAGGTAAAATACTTCTTGATTAAATTTGAATTCACCGGATTGGGCAAGTCTTTGGCATCCATCTCGGTCAATATCAGTGCTCCTCCAGAACATGCATTCTTTACAACATAAAGTCCTTCCCAATTTGGCATTAACTTTCCTTTAAAATCCTTTTGTATAAGAATAATCTTTTTCAACATTAGGTCCCCCTCGTGGAATTCCCTGGGATGAACCTCTTTGTCGTAAGCTCGCATCATCTGACCATGACGGATAGCTTTTAACATTCCATAAACCAATGGGCCAGGTGTTACCCCAGCAAAGGTCCTGGTCGACGTTTGACGATCATAGAGAGTAAATGGTAACTTCTTTATACCAATCTTTACAAGTCTCGGTCATCTTTTCCACGATCTTTGTTTTATTTTTTCTTTTTTGGCTGCTCATGGCGTCTGATCTTTGAATAGACTACAAAATTTTGACATTGTCCTTTTTGGCATTCTTTCTCGGCACCTGATCTTTTTTTTTAATTAGAATTTAATGACTTCGACCTTGTAACATTGGTATATGAAGCTATTTCCACCCTCTTCGTGAAGTAATCGGAGACCACAAAGATAAATTGATATTGGTTAAAAGCTTTTGACGAGATTGGCCCCATCACATCTATGCCCCACATTTGGAAAATTTGTGAATAAATGGAGGAGGCACATAGGTTTTATCTTCCTCAAATTGGTATTTACGGCGTAACTGATGTAATCCCCTTCCATGGTAAACCAGCAGTACTGAAACCTTGTGATTAAATTGGCTATCATAAAACCATTAGTATATGTCCTTCTGACACACTTATGGGCTTTTAGCCTTAACAGCACCCACAGGTCTTAGTAAGCCAGACATATCTTGATATGATCGTGCGAAAACATCTTTGAATTCTTAGAATGACGTTTCACTTTGTTTCTACGGTGATACAGGCTCCGATCTTCACCTCTTTCTCTTCTCCTAAGCTTAGAATTTCCATTTGATTTCTTGTAAGATAGGATCTGTTTCTCGACTTGTTCCATCATCCTTAACAAGTCCGGAGATAGGCTACAATCTATGTCATCTTCAAAGTCATTAGATCTCTCTAAACACAAGTCTCGCTCAAAAGGAGATTCTGAGTCTGTATCAGCGTTACTCATATAATTGATATCTAGGGACCTATTGTAAGTACAAAAGAATATACAAAGAATGTATAAATTTATGAATAATTATTTGTACAGTATGGCTATGAATGAATGAATGATTTGGAAGAAAATCTAAAAGAATGAAAGAATAAAAAATGATTATTCATAAAGGATGAAAGAATATTGGCTCAAAAATGATCACAAAGATATATTAAAATAATGACGTTCAGACATAAGCCTATTTCACAAAGGAATTCTTATCGCCTCTAGGCTGAAAGCAACAACTGTGTTCTGAACATTACTCTAAATAAACTCTAAATATTACAGAGATTTCTTCTGCAGTCTGATTATTTAGAACACTCCCAAGTTTATAAGAGTGGATATATAACAAGGTCCCTTTTTAGTTGTCGTCATGTATGACATTAATATGAACATTTTTTTGGCCCCTTCACAGAACTCTATTTTGTTAGATCTTAGATAATCGCTCTTGTATTTGCAGATGTAGTTGGTCTTGCCTCCCCCTTTGGAGTTGTTCAAGTTTTTCCAATCTTTGGTCCATGTCTTTTTGTTCGGGTACCGTAACGATGCTAAGTCGATAGACTTTTGTTCGGTTCCTAGGTTAACTAAAATAATTTTACCTAATTAAGGTTCTTTTGTGAAAATCTAATACATATGATGCAATGTAATGCAAATGTATGGAATGAATGCAAAAAGAAAGAGAGGCATTGATCCTGAATTCAATTCCATTAGAACAAATTTTCTAGAAAACAAATTTCTTTACATAAAATGGATTACATATGAGGCTTTGCCCTCATATTCCAAGTGAAGATAACGATCTTTTTCTTCATCCGGATGTTAAAATGAATCACGCGAATCTTTCAATGGATGCCTCTACTAGCTCCTTCTTGATCCGGGCTGCAGCTCATTTCTCACTCATCCTCGTGATGCTCATTAGCTTCTTTTTAAAAGGTCGGGATGTTGACGACTCTCAAATAATCTTTATCAACTTGAATCTTTGAGCAACGAAGTAAAGTCTTGTAGTTCTCCATTAAACTATCACCCTTCTCTTGTTGTGTTTTCTCAAAACCTATTTAGACAGCCGTATTATTTTCCACTTTATCAAGAAACCCATTTTCCATGACAAGCTTTTCTATTTAGCAATCAAATTTGAATCAACACCTCTTTTCTACGAAGAAAATGCAAAGGAATCAGAAACAAAACAAAATGGGTTAGTACAAAGCAAAAGTAAGCAAGAAAGAAACAAAAAGAATACCTATTCGGGTGACCACTAGGGTTTGGTGTAATTATTCCTAAGGTGGGCAATTAAGGCTCACTATATGCAGTTCGGTTCTAAAGTAAGGGTACCCGAACCGGTAGATTCCTCGATCTTCACCCATTATAGGCTCATATGGACTGAGTTCAGTTCAGGGGAATACATTTCCCTATGGCTACACGGAGATGAAAATCTCACGAAGGCATAGGTACGGATGTATCTCGAAAGTGATCCGTTATCCTGCACGGAGGTGAAGACCTCACGAAGGAAATAGCTTCTCACTCCCACTTAAGAGGGTATAATCGAGCAGTTATGTAATGCAATATGCAGAAATACATCAAAATTCAAACCAATAGAGCAATTACAAATCGAAGGAATGATAATCGTAACAAACACGGACAAAATACAACAAAATAATCGTAAATTTAAACCAAGTTTTTGGGTGACCTCTAGGCATTCGGTATGGTTCTGCCTAGGGTAGGCTCTTAAGGCTCATTATATGCGGTTCGGTTCTAAAGCAAGGGTACCCGAATAGGCAGATTCCTCGATCCTCACCCATTATAGGCTCATACAGACTGAGTTCAGTTCAGGGGAATACATTTCCCTATGGCCATGTGGAGATGAAAATCTCACGAAGACATAGGTACGGATGTATCCCGAAAGCGATTCACTATCCCATGCGAAGGTGAAAACCTCACAAAGGCATAGTTTCTCACTCCCACTTAGAAGGGTATGACTGAGTGATCATGCAATGCAATGTGCAGAAATATATCCGAATGTAAACTAACATAGCGATTATAAATCACAATGATGAAGATCGTAATAAAGACGAATAAAAATGCAATAAAAAGATCATATATTTAAACCAAGTTTTCAATAAAAACACAAAAGACAAAAAATAATCAACTCGTGGCTTGACTTTCTTTTTAAAGTCCCCAATGGAGTCGTCAAGCTGTTGACACCATTTTTTTGAGAAAACGGGGTCGACTTGGATTTTGAAAACATGAATGAACTTGGGAGTCGCCACCAATCTTTTTTGATGAGGTGTGATCGGGTCACCTTGAAAAGTGGTTGTTTTTAATAAACGATTTAATTTTATTGAAACAATGATTTTGGTCCACGAAATTTAAAAAAAATAGTTCGGGAGTCGGTTACGTACGAGGAAGGATTAGCACCCTCGTAATGGCCAAAAATTGGTACCTAGTTGATTAGTTAATATCTTAATATCGAAAATTGAAAACTTTGAAGAATTTTAAAAATACGATCCTAAAAACTTTCGAACAATATGGGTTGGAATTTAAGATTCTCTTGTTCCGAAAAAATATCACATCTAGCACATTAGGATACGATACTTTAAACTCTCGAAACCAAGATCACCTTATGGTTTCCAAAACCCATACTTTGAAACTTTAAGAGGGTATTTGGCTATTTGGCTAAACGAGAAATCGAAACCCAGCACATTAAGGTACGTTTTCTCGAATTTCCAAACGCAAAATATTGCCTTACTTTGAAATTTTAAAAGGATATTTGACTATTTGGTCGAACGAAAAAATTGAAACCTAGCACATTAGGGCACGTTTTCTCGAATTTCTAAACGTAAAATATTTCCTTTATTATTTTTTAGAAAAATCATCATCTCGAGAAAACAACGTGTCATATCCAATGCGTTAGGAGACAACGTATTGAATTCCCGATAATGAACTTTTTATTCATTTTTTTATTAAAGGGCCTTCTCGGCTATTTAGATTCAACGAAAGAAATTGGAACCCAATACTTTAGGGCTCAATCCTCTTGAAGATCCCAAATACGAGTATTGCCTTTATTTTTAAAATTTTCTCTTTTTATGAATTCGGGTAAAAATTGATGTAATGTTAAATTTGATATATGAATAAATGCCGCATTAATAAACGACAATAATGAATACGATGATGTGAACATAAATAATACGAACAACATCGTAAATGAGATAAATAATAGGAGAGACAAATCCATCATATCACAACAAATAAATAAATGCAATATTAAGACATTCTTTTCAAATGATAATAATCATATACGCAAATAAACAAATTAAAATGGAGTGAAACAAAAAAGCAATAAATGAAATTAATAAAACTATAAAAAGTATAAAAATATGTGTGTGTATATATATATGCATATTTTAAAATATAACAAATATATATGTATAAATATAAATTATAAAATGTATGTACATATATGTATTATAAAAATGTATAGATGTATACGTATATTTTAAGATTATAAAAAATATATAAAGAAGAATATATGTATGTATATATATATTCTAAAGTTATAAAATATATAAAAACATATGTATGTATAAATATATATATAAAACATTAAATATATGTACATATGTATATATTATAAAATGTATGCATGTATATATATAACAAAATACGAAATTTAAAAGGTAGATAGGTGTAAATAAGAATAATTAATAATAAATATAATAATAATAATAATAATAATAATAATAATAAAAGAACAAAATAAAAAATAAAAAATTAGGGGATAGATTTTAAAATGAAATAAAAAGATAATAAAGGACTAAAGTAAAACGCGCGTCAAGAAGGAGGGACTGATCGCGCAATATCCCCATTCCTTATACGGATCATTTCGTGCAGGACTAGATTTGAACAGACGCGAAAAAAGTGGGGCTAAATTGAAAATACCAAAAAAGGACAAAATAACCGAATTGAAGCCAAGTATAAAAGCGGAGGGATCCACAGCGCAAATAACCCATTCGGTCTTAAAACGCGCAGATCCTCTGCTAAACGAGTCGGGTCCAACCGCTTCCCCAAAATGACGACGTATTCAATCTATATAAAAAAACACAAAAACATTTCAACCCTTATTTTAAAAAAAAAATAAGAGTCTCCCTAACTCTCTCTTAACCCCCATCCCTCATATTCGACCGAAAACCTTCTTAGGCCTCCGTCGCGCCACCTCATAACCGGCGGTCGGTGCCAAAAATGAAAGGCCACTTAACCTCTTTTTTGTGGCGTCCTTGAGAGCCAGGCTCTTTCAACTCGCGAGGAGCAAAACAAAAGGGGGACCCTCGACCTTGGCAGACCCGACTCAGCGATGGAGAAGAGAGCCTCTGGTGGCATGGTCACGGCCAACTACAGTGAGTTTCCCTTCCTTTTTTTGTTTTTGATTTTTATTATGATTATTTAAAATAGATTTGCAAAAAAAAAGAAAAATAAAATAAAACAAATAAATAAATAAAAGAAAAAAAGGGAAAACGAAGAGGAAATAGTAAAGATTCAACCTTTTAAAATTTCTATTCGGCTTTTGATTTCTAATGTGTGTAAAAAAGAAGAAGAAGTCTACAAGCTTTAGATTTAGGCCTTTTATAGCCGATTACAACTCCTTATTTCTATTTTTTTGTTTGTTTCTGTTGTCTGCTTCTGTTTGGCTTCTTCTTTTGCGTGTTGTTTACTCTTGCAAGTGCCAGATGCGGTGGCAGAGGAGGCATACGGCGCGGGTCAGATGCAGTGTAGGCAGAGGCCTAGGGCGTGACTCTCATAAGGTTGGGGATTAGGGTTTTTTGCTAAAATGTTTTAGGTTATGGGCTAGGGTTGTGTTGTTTTGTTTTGGGCTTTGAGATTTGGGTTTAATTGGGCTTGATATGGGTAGTGGGTTTATTTTTTGTAAAATGGACTGTGAATGTTTTTTTATTTTTGTTTGTTTTGGGTTTTATTGGGCCCCGGACAAAATGGGCTATTACAAAGTTTGAGAGAATTTCTTTAAACACTGTTAAGTGTTCGTGCACAGACGCACTTTCATCTAAACAATGAGCATAAAGACGTTGCTTCATATGCAGCTTGCTAGTTAGAGTTTTCGACATACATATTTGTTCCAACCTCTTCCATAATCTAGCGGCGGTCTTCTCCTTCATCACATCCTGTAAAATTTTGTTAAACAAATGCAAATGTAACTGTGTTAACGCCTTTCGATCATTGCACTTTTTCTCTTCCTTCGTCAATGTTGAAGGCATCTTATCTACCCCTAGTAGGGCTTCCTCTAAGTCTATCTGTGCAAGAATTGCCTGCATCTTTATTTGCCACAACGCGAATCTAGTGTTACGACCCAACAGCGGAATTTCATACTTCAAAGATGTCATTACCGTGATTGAGATGAACAACTTGAAAGCTCTGATACCAATTTGTAAAAAATAAAATGTCAGTAATGATAATATATCGCAAAGAAAAGAGAAATAAAATAAAGAACACAGATTTTTACGTGAAAACCCTTTCGGGAAAAAATCACGAGCAAAGGAGAAAAAATTCACTATGTCAAATTCGAATGATTACAAGAGGAGTTTCGACTACATCTATTTATAGGTTGAGAAAACCTAATTCTAATTAAAGTCGAATATATTATGCTAATAAATGCTAAATATATTATACTCATAAATACTAAATCTTCTAAAAAGAAGATATATTTTTGTTTAACTTGACTTGCAAGCATTCTCTTAGAATTTGGGTCACACAACTCTAACAACAACTTTAAGCTATACCTTTTGTTTGAGTTATGTACCTTGATGTACCTAAAAAGGGATGAAACTAAAGCTGATAACACTACTGCCTCTTTAACTTTTATACTGCCATCACTTTAATGATTCTTATTGTGAAAATACAATTAATTTTTTACGGAATGAAGTTGGTATTTTAAGAAAAAAATAGTGTTACTTATTATATTGCATATTTTGTCATGCTATATTTCTAACTTTTAATCCTCGAGAAATAAAGTATGGCTCGACTTAAAATAAAGTTGAAAATTTTTAAATCAATCTTGATATGAGGCTTATCTTGAAAGTAAAGTAATATAAATCACACTGACTTTGAAGGTAGAGTGAGGTTTGCCTTGAAACTTGGGACTTCAGTTAGGTACAAATTTCACTTGGCCACATATTTTACTATATTACAAACAGATAAAATAGTATAGCCATCTAGATAGGAATGTGCTTAAATTCAAGTCAATTAAATATTACATGCACAATCTTTTCAAGTGCCTTGTATTTCATGTTCGAGGTATGATCTTTCCATCTAATTGAGCTAGTTGATACACCCCAAATCCTAACTTCTTAATGACTTTATATGACTCTCCCAATTAGGGACCATCTTTCCTCTTTGCCCACCAGGTACGTTCGCCTCTGTGTTATGCATTATCAAATCTCCAACTTGAAACTATTTGCCCTATACCCTTGAATTATAATACTTCATCACTCTTTGGTTCTTGGTTGCAAGGCGAGTTTCGAATGATATTTAGTTTCCTCCAATAAATCAAGGTTCAACCTAAAAGATGACTCATTTTGATTTATGTCATAATGAACCACATAATGTCAATGAGAGGATATCGTTAACTCTTTAATCAATCTATGAATTTCATTGTTGCTAATAAAGTCATGTCATACATAAGCCATGTACCCAACATATCGACTATCGACTATCGACTTAATCATCTTTAGAGCATAAGCTTCCACTTATATCAATGCACATGAGTTATATACACATGGTTAGTGGCTAACTCATAATTTAGGTAAGTCATACTATGAACATCACAAGTGAACTAATTCACAAATATATTTAGAATTAACTAAACTTGGGTTCAGTCCAATGTATCATTCTTTCAATGAGTACATCTATGTCTCTACCCATGGAGTCAATTGCTTCGATAGCCATGACTAGTCATCTCTCTAATTAGAATTGTAGAAGACATAATAATCTTTCTATGTATTTGAATAAAATGCTCACTTTGATTCTTTTATAAGATTACAGACTCGTTTAGATTATCTATTGAAGTAAGTCATCTTTCTCGCAATGTAAATGTTTTTATAGTGCCACTTATCATCAGTTGAACTTAACTTAGATAATCAATGAGCTAATATTTGCTTGTCACAATTTCACTATGTATGCAAAACATGAAAGGTAGAAACACAAAAGATATAACAGTAAAATGTGAAATTAACGTTATTTATTTATCAATCGTTCAAATACATAGAAAATAGTTGCATGTTTACTACAATATAAGTACATTTCCTAATATAAGTATCATTATTTATAAGTGATAATATAAATGATTTAATTTGCCTATAAAATGTATATTACATGGTAAGATGTTATATATGTATATTGAATTAGATTACTATCATGAATATATACATATAATATTGCATTAAAAAATGATAAGTATAAATGATTGTAGGTTAAGTTGAATTAGATGTATGCATCGATTTATATTTGTTCAAAGTATCTTGAATTGTAGATTTACCACTAATTGATTTGTTCAGCATACGATTTTGTTTTCTATGTGGACAAGTAAGTAGATTCCCGGTAGATCAAAGGAAGGTCGTCTCAACATCCAGAAAATCGGACTCAACTCAACAATGTTTGTGGATTTTTGGTTTTGTTAATAGTTTGACATGTACATACCTAAGTTGAGTCAATTTTGATACCTAACTATGTTTATATATATACTTGTGGTTTTAATAGTTGATGTAAGTATTTAGCTAATTGAATGTGACTTATAGATAATTATAAATTCGGTTGTAATAATGTGCCATGTTTTATGTTAATGATCTTAAATAATAGGTTCAAGCATGTTTGAGGTGATTGAATCTTATTAGATAGTTTATAGTTGATAAGGTATGATGAATTGATGATTGAGGTTTAGGTGTGTTTTAAATTGATTTTAGCAATGGCAATTGTGTTGGTTGAGCATAATATGCATGTTTAGAATTGATTAGAAAAGTTGTTGGTTTTAACCAAAGGAAATTTTGCGGAAATAGTATTTGACATTGTAATGTCAAACGTATCATGTTACGGCGATAAATGACCTATAATGTCACGATGAGATAAGGAACTCCATCGTCTAAACAAGGCCAAAATAGTAAGTGATGTCGCGATGTTGGGTGACCTGACATCATGACGTGACAAACTATTTGGTGACATCACGGCGTCAACTCTATATTTTAAATTTTTTACAGTTCAGTCCTACTTTAATCTCGAGTTAAGTTTAAATCTTTCATAAGCTCGTATAAGACCCGAGAATGATTATTTATTGTATTGTTGCTTATAATTCTTATAGTGTTCGTAATTGCATGCTTAATGGTATTTAATTGTATTAAATATGATCTTAGTTGCTCTAGCAATGAATGTGGTACATTGTATCTCAAACTTGGTGATTGGGTCTAATATAGGGTGTTACAAAAACATCAAAGAAGTTGAACCTCTAGGGACTAATCGACAATTTTGGCTTTTCCCCAATTATCTCTAGTTTGATCCAAATCTTGATCTACTCAGTGATTTCATTCAGTCCATAAATATCAAACATTTATACATTATAACATGATGTTAATGAACCTATGAACCTTTATTTTTCAACACCCTTAAAGTTTTACATTTTATTCAATTTAGTCCCTAAAACCGAAATAGCCATAACTTTCCATTTTGAGCTTCAGTTCTAAAACTGATTTTAATTATTTCCCTTAGGGACCCTCTACTATCTATTTTTACCAAAATTTCACATGAATTTGACCTTTTATTCACTCTAGTCCTTTTGTACAGAACTTATAATTAAACATTACCATCTAGTCCTTTTTCACAACTAAGCTTAAAATCTATCAATTTGACACTAATTTCTTCAAGAAATCATCAATGAAAACTTTCAAAAACCTTAATTTTTTTTTCAAATTGGTATATGGGCTACCTAAATCAAGCTCTTAAGTTTTCTTTAAGTTAGTTTGGTGGAAGAAGAAAGAAAAAGATGAGTATTTTCCACTTACAAGCCTTTTACACCTTAATTTATTCTTTAATCACCTAACTAACTTAATTAAACTTTAATTACAATTAACCAAAGTTAGTGTAAACTAACATCTTTTTCCACTATTTGGTGAAGCAAAATAGTTTAATTACCATTTTGAACCTTTTTCTATTTAAAAATTTATAGAAATAAGACTTTTACAATTTAGTCCATATATCTAAATTAAGCAATTAAAAAACAAAATCGAAGGACCAAACTCTAATATTCTTTTATACTAAGGACCAAACTCTAATATTCTTTTATACTAACTCTGTAATTATTCTTTTATAGAACTAGAGTTCCAAAACCGCCTTTTCCGATACCATTGAAAATTGGACTGTTACATTTAGGTTAGACATGAGTATTGAAAAAGCACTTTATTTGTTCATACCAAAAACTGTTTAAATAAGTATTGAAAAAGCACTTTATTTGTTCATACCAAAAACTGTTTAAATAAGTAAATTGAAGTAAGTCATTTAGTTTACACCTAAGCTTTTAGGAGGAAATTGTTAGATGAAGAATGATCCTATTTAGAATATAAGAGTGAAGTTACTACTTGATGAGTGAGTAGAAGCTAAATCATGGCTTGCTCTTGTTGAAATATGTGGATTAACACAAAATTCCACAAAAGTAGAAAAATTCCGAATTGCATGATTAAAAATTTGATGTTTATCTATTTCATGCCAAGCCAAAAGCAAGGATCCCTTACTATAGTTGAAAGCGAGTGGTGCAATGAGGTTAAATGGATCATTGCCCTCAAACTTTAAACTGAACTATTTATCTAAATACTGTTAGGAGCATAGCCTACCATAACGAGTTTTGAATTTCTTTTATCTTTATTTTTTTCATAGATCTTTCTACAACTAAAGACTTGGAAATTGGGTTAATAATTTCATTTATATGTGTTTGCGAATCACTAATTATTGCTTAGAGAAAACAATGAATATTGTTTCATTTAACCTTGAGTGTCTAGTTCTTTGTTCACTTTTTACCGTCATATTTGTATGTATATAACAAGCAATTTATTAATAAATGTGAAACATGATTTTGATATGATAATATATGAAAAATAAAAATGTCTATAAACCAAAAATGATACACGAATTATGTAATGTGGTGATTATTTATCTCATCTTTTAATTATGTGGTTGGGATTTGATTCCTACTTATGAAAATAGAGCATATTTTATAATCAACTGTTTATCTTTTTCGAAATACTCCTAACGAAGAGATTAATTATTACTACCGAGTACCGACCTGGATACTCATAGTTTAAAAAAATGTCTAAAAATGAGAGACATGTTGACTTGGTAAGATATAACTTGAGGTGTTCATGGGCCGGGTTGGGTTTAGGTCGGACCCAATTAAAATTTTCGGCTCATTTCCTAGGCCCGGCCCGAAAAAAAGGTCTAAAATTTTGCCCGAGCCTGGCCAGGATAAAAATGCTAAAATCCAAGCCCGGCCAGCCCCTATTAATTTTTTATATAATTTTTAATATATATATAATACACAAAAAATACTAAAAAATCAAAATAAATATTTCCCAACAAATTGAGAATAAATTAAAAGAAATATGTATACTTAAATAACACCAAAATAGGTGCAATTTGACAAGCAAATGCCTCTAAAATGGTAACAAAATTAACAATAAACAAAGAGTTATACAATATCCAAACAATAACAATAAAATAATTTTTTTCCATATTCGAGCCGAGCTCGGGTAAAAAAAATCTTACTCTAGGCCCGACTCGTTTTCTAAACAAATCTTATTTTTTTGCCGAACTTATTTTTCAAGTCTATACTTCTATCTAAACCCTTCCACTTTTCTAACAAATCTAAATATAACCAACCAACAAAACAGATGGCGAGCAGAGAAGAATTGATAAGTAACAGCATCAGGGAATATAGACAAAATTAATGACATTTTAGATAATAATTTTAAGAAGCACAAAAGAAAAATCAAATAGGAGGACAAGAAATTAGCAATTTTGGAGTGAATACGCACAATGACACAAGTTTTTCATTAACGCCGGTCATCACGCTAGTCAATAGCATGATTTTGAGGGAATTCGCCTATTTTTCAATATCATTTTCAAAGTCAATACGGGCCTTTGAATGATAACTAAAAAAAAAAAATGGTTTATGATGGTTTGTATCGGGGTGATTATTTATTTCTATTAAATAATAGAGTAAAAGTTTTCAGAATCGAAATGATAGTCATCAAATTGGTCGGGTTATTAATTCGTAGAATTGAATTAAATAAATTATTAAAAAATCATAAAAATAAAAAATTAATTCAGTCGATTTTTAGGGCCTGTTTAGTAGTGCTTAAAAAATATACTTCTAGCTCGAAAAGTATTTTTGAAGAAAAAACTGTGTTAAACAAGCTGCTTTTAGCTGAAATTTTTTACTTTTCAAGAACACCTCTGAAAAGGAGAAGCTAAAATTTTTAGTCTCCCAAAAACACTTTTGGTGCTTAATTACTTTTTCACCCCTCTAATAACATAATAATTTCTTTTTTTTCTTGGTAATTAATTACAAATGTGTTAAAATCATTAATTAAAAATAAAAAAATTAAAATACTAATTACAAATATTTAATGGTTATATTTAAATATTTAAAATATAGCTTATATATTCTAATTAAATTTTGTAAATAATTAATATTTATTGCTTAAAAATATTTAAAATTTATATTTCATATATTAAAATATTAACAAGTTATAATAATTTTTTTATATTCTTACTAAAATATAATAATATTAACTAATTTAAATATTATTTAAATGCATATTTATTACTTGATAATAACATGTTTAAAATAGACATTTTATTTCTTAAAAGCATTTTTTGACAGCAATGCAAAACAATCAAATTTCAAACTTAATTTTTCAAAAGCACTTTTTTAAAAGCACTTTTTAAAAGTATTGCCAAACTAGCCCTTAGTCTAGTTCAATTAACTCATACAAGTTCGTAGATCAACTAGTTTGATATCTCTCTTTGGATTGATATCCCGATTGATTCTCGGTTCGGCTAACCAATCCAATTCAAATTACCATGACTCTAAATCTCTACATTATGTACACATTAATTCTCTTTTTATTTTCAAAATTTTAATCTTACTTTTGAGATTTTAAAACAATCTACTTTCGAATTATATATAACCACATAATATTTGAATTGAAAAGTTAACTATATTAGCTATTTGAACTAATTAATAACATTATAAAAATATAGAGACCAAATTATGTTAAAAATTAAAATATAAAAATTATATTTTAATTTTAAGCATATTAAAAAGACCAAAACTAAAAATTAACTATTTTTATAAAATGGTAAAAAAATATGAGTGTGTGCCATGTGTCAGCATAAAGAAGATATTTTGGACTTCCTTTTAAAGAGAGTAAAACCCTCTTTGTTGAATTTTTAATTTTTTTTCGTAATTTTTAATTAATAACAAGTTATTTAAAATTAAAATTTATTAAATAATATAATATTTAAATATATGATAATTTTTTATTTATATGTTGTGTATTACAAATTTATAAAATTTATATACATTTAAAAAAATTCAATAAAAAATCATTTATACATTTATATTACATAACATATACTGAGAATCCTTAAAAAAGTTATAATAAATAAATCCTTAAAACATAAAAAAAAAGTGAAGAACATATCTACAATCTATATAAGATAACATGAGTTAAAGAAAATATCTTTTATTTTCTATCATATTAATATGTTGACATTTAAATATAATTATAATTTTACAGAAATAATGATAATTACACATTTAAAAATAATTATAACTTAATTTATAAATATTATTTAATAAATTGTGTTAATTTTAAAATAGAGTTATTACTCGCATTGAAATTTAAACATAAAATATAGAGAAAAAAGTTGTGATACATGTAATTATAATTTAAATTACAATAATTAGTTAAAATATTTTGAATAAAAAAAGCATACTAAATTTATTCAATAAACTTGTGTTAATTGTATTGATGTAAAACTGAGTTATTACTTAAATAAAACTTTAAGCATCTTAATTAATATGAAAGCTATATATCAATTAAAATTTAAGTTTAGGTTTATAACTAACATCTTAGACACACTTTGATCAAGTAACATCTAAGAAAAATTACTAGTGAAAAAAGGAGATTGATAGCATTACTAAATATTAATGTAATTCATGAATAATTTAATCAATTTGTTCAAAAATTTACAAGTGTACTTAGACGAAAAACTACACTTAGGGCCCCAGATCCAACAATTTTATCTCATGGCAACCATTACATCTTCCTTTATGAAAAGTCAATGACTATCAAATAGTAATAAGTCATTCATCACAGAGACGAACAACCCGTGGACATGTTGACTTTTCATGAACCATGTAATGCCAATGAGAGGATATCATTTACCTAAATCTCGAGCTATGAATTTCATTCTTGTGAATGATGCTACATATTGCAGAAGTCATATACCCAACACACCAGCTTTTGGTTCATTATCTATTTGAGCTCAGGCTTTTACTTACATCAAAGCATACGAGTCACGCATAAATAGTCCATTGTCCATTCAGGATTAAGGTATGTCACACTATGAACGTCATAAGTGAATAAATCTATAAACATATTCAGGATCTATTCTTCTTGGGTACATTCTAAGGCATTGTCAGTCTAGTCAGTTGCATCTATGTCTTTATCTTTTGGGAGTCATCCGTTTTGATGCCCAAGACAAAGCATCTCCCCAATTAGACTTGGTAGACGACATATTAGTCTTTTAGTTTGTTCATTTTTTATTAGACTAAGGACAGGTTTAGGTTCGTTTACTAATATAAGTTATCTTTTCGTATTATGATCTGACCACGTAATACTTCTTAGTATTAGTTAAATATTAGACAAGCAATGAGTTAATATTTGCTTCTATTTTTCTTTAGATGCAAAAACCATGTGAGGACAATATACAAATGGTATTAATGTAATTTATGAATGATTTTACTAACTAATCTGTTTGGAAAAAATACAAGTGTACATAGATGAAAATACTACCCTTAGAGCATCAGATTCAACACACACCTCATCTCTTATGTCATCATTCATTTGACATACGATTTCCAATTTTTTAACCATTTCAAATTATACATTTTCCAGGGTACCGATATCGTAGTCTAGTTCATTAGGGTTTTCATTATCCATCTGAACATGTGACTGAATAGTCACAGTGAAGGCCACATAATTACTTATCTCTTCATCAAAGTTTTAAAATTCACTTTTATCCTTATCATCACTCAAGGTAACAACTAAGGGCCTCTATTTCTTCTTAGTATTGGCATATTTTGACTGAATATGGGTATACTTTGCATTCAAAACATTGAATAGCCTTTTTCTTTGGCTGAGAATTCTCCCCATCATTTTTGAGTCTTCATTGTCTCATCAAAACTTGATTTTGTCCTCTTCTAAAAGGATCTCTTCATACTCTTTGTGAATAAGGCTAATTTCTTCTTGATCTCATCAATAGCCTCCCCAGTCTAGTTTCTTGTTTGAACAACATGTTGAACATCGAAGGTAGTGTTATTTTTAAGTATCAATTTGACACACCTTCCTTCTTCTAGATTTATCTCAAAAGTTATAAAAGGACCTATCAATTCATCCAATCTAAGAGTGTGATATCCTTGGCTTTTTCGATAATTAATACTTTAATAGAAAAACGTTTTAGAAGAGGCCTTAGAACTTTCTTGTAAGTTTCACCTTAGAAAAACGTTCACCATGATAAAAAAAAACTTCATTAGATATGCCACATAGTCTTGTATAAAAATCTGAAATAGTTTCATCTTCATACATTTTTAGATTTCAAACCTGGTAGTCAAGATTTGTAGTTTGGACATTTTGACAGTAGCATTTGTTGGAAAAAATAAGATTCGAAAACGATTTTCTTGCACAATGATTTTTTTTTGAAAACCGAGCCAGTTTGTGATATTTATAAAAATAAACCCTTTACTAAATCACACATGTGTTTTCAGCTATATGGATCCTTTTTGTACCTGACTTTCAACTGAATTGTAATACCCCGAAAATTACTACAGTAAGAAAGTAAGATATTAACATTGATATAGTAAAGAAAGAAAGTAAGAAAAGTTTTGTGGCCCAAGAGTAAATACGTAAAATTTGAAGGGTTAAAGTGTGAATATGAAAAGTTGAAGGACCAATAGTACAAATATTTTAAGGGTGGAATGACCTAGAAACTAAGGAAAATGGATGAATTAGAACCGAATCGAATAGGTGAAGAATTATGAGGGACTAAATCATAATTTTACCAAATTTAAGTGATGACTCAATGATGAAATTTTAAAAGATCATAAAGGGAAAAATAGTCAATTAAAAAGAGAGAGAATTCTAGAAGGCAATGATGATATTAGAGATATTTTGATAATATTTTATAATTATTTAATTAGATAAATATTATTTTATTAATATTTTAATGAGATATTTATTATTATCTTATTTAGTATATAAGGAAAGAAAGATGGAGAATTGTCTTCATCTTTCCATGCACCCACGTGAGAAGAGAAGAGAAGAAAGAAATTTTCTTTTCTTTACAATTTGGTCCTTTTACCAAAAATCCACCATTTTCAGTTAGAAATCAAAAGAATTTCCATAGCTACCAAGAGATTAAAATAATAAGGAGACTATGGGAGCTAGAATATCAAATTAGATTCAAGAAATAGAAGCTGAATGAGAGAGAAAATCAAGTTAAAGGTTTAAATCAATAGAACAAGGTAAGAACGTCAAGATTTTAATATATTTTTAAGTTTGATATTATTGAAAAAGCATGAAAATGATATTAAAGTAGAGTTTTCTTATATAAGGTTCTATGTTCTTGATATGTTAGTGAAGGGAAATATTGTAGAGAAAGAAAGGCTGTTATAAACTTGGTTATCAACATTTTGCACTAAAACAATTTTGGATAGCAGTAGTAGTCTAACTTTGAAAATTCACCTAAAATTGTAGAAATTGAATTAGAGGTTAATTAAAGTATTAAATTAAATCCTACCGAGTCTAGTTTTACATATAAGAAACGATGTAAGCAAAAGAGTTTCACATTATGAGATATATGAATTTTTGTGAGACAAGGTCAGATTGATTTCAAGTTCCCTTGTTCTGACTTTGGAAAATCATCAAAAATTGTAAAAAAAATAATTAGGGGTTTAAATTTATATTTTTAAATTTTTAATGAGTTTATTTTTAAGAGAAATAAACAGAGACATCATCCAAACCCCGTACTAAAAGATAATTAATTTTTAGTAAAGAAAGGTCGAAGCTATCAAACAACAAAATAGGGATAAATTTGAAGATTTTACTGTACTTATTGTCTAAATTATAAATTCTGAAATATTTAGAAATATATTTGAGTCTAGTTTCAAAAATATCAAGTGGATCCTAATTAAGAATTCTGAAGCTCAAGATATAAATAATTTAGTGATTATGACTCTAGTGGACAGCTTTGATATGAACATATAAGTAATAGTGGAATTATAGATAATGTTACATATAAGCATGTTATATACATTAAGGATATGGAATAGAGAGGAGGAGGAGAAAAATATATATATGAATATTTAGCTAGTATGGGTTTACATTAAAAATGGTTAATTTGCATGTTTTAGGATGAGGGACTAAATTGTAAAAGTTGTAAAAGCGAGGTGGTAATTGTGTAAATTTGAAAAATTGAAGGATATAAATTGTAAAATAAATTGGAATTGAAATATATGCTAATGAATGAGTAAATTTATATGTAAGATCAAGATTTCGTAAGTACTCGAGGAAAAGGAAAAATAGCAGAATAGTCCCTGAACTCCTACAATTATTACAATTCAATTCAGGTAAGTTTGTATGGTTAAACTATAATGTTTATTTATTAAATTTATGAATGATATTATGTATTTATTCATATCTATTGCTAAAAATAAAATTATTGTTAAATTATGAAATTGATTACATATCCGACAAAGCTTGATAAATGTTAAATCCCGTTTAAATAATGAAATTCGATGGATACAGGATTTCCCGTATTGGATGTGGTCTTGCATATGTTGCAGACACACCATAGCTTGAAAGAGCATCCTATTATAAGCCCTCTTGAGCTTCCTGTTACATGGTTCCTGAAGCATCCCGATTAGTATTGATCTTGCATGTGTTGTGGACATACCGCAACTCTTTGTGAGCGTTCTGTTTTATGATCGGTATTGATCCTGCATGTATTGCGGACATACCGCAGCTCTTTATAAGCGTCCTGATATATGGCTTTTCATGAGTTTCCCGATATGGCTCGCTTGAACTTCCTGATAAACGGCTATCAGGAGCTTCCTGATAATAGCTCTTCGGAGTTACCCATTAAGCTCACATGAGCTTTCTGTTTTAAACTCTTATGAATTTCCTGTTTAGCCCAGATAAGCTTCCTGTTACATGGCTCACATGAGCTTCCTATTATATGGCTTGAGAGAGTGTTTTCTGATTATGTGCTCTAATGAGTACCCTCGAATATGAATTGACAGATTTCAGATTCGTACACTTCATGTGTACTACCTTTGTATCCATCGATATTTTAAATGACTCAACGAGTAAAGTTCTGATATGAGATAACACGAGTTCGAAATGAACTATTACCGGTATATAACTGAAATACATTGAAATGATATTTATTTGATATATTGAAACATGACATGGAAAATACATGTATGTGAAACTTGCTTAATAATTATGTATATTCATGATTATGAATTGTTACTAGAATAAATATACACGAACTTCATGAAAACGATGATACATGAAATATTGATATAATGAAATGAATGATTTATGTTTATAAAGAAACGACAAGAGAATGATATGTATCATGACATGTAAATATGTGACTATCTTTGATATGTTGATACAAGGAAAATTATGTATGTTGAGACGAGTAATAAACACAAGTGTGACATGTCAAGAAAATAAGTTTATCAATGTTAAATTTATATGTAATATGTGCAAGTACGCTAACCAGTGTTGTTTCTTGATGCTTAGGCAAGTGCCAAGCTATTGGTTGAATGATAATATGATTAATTATAAGATGCATTGAATTGGTAAGTATTTAAGGGAAAATACGTTAGTGCTCATGAAAAAGTGGTAAGGTTTAAATTATGCAATTTCTTATGACATGACTTACCATGTGATCAATTTGAAAAAGGCTTTGGAATAAGTGTGGAAAGTAAATAAATGCAAATGAAAATAAAGAAATATGGAATAGTTAAAGTTATATAAAATCCTACTAAGTTTGGGATCATATGTATAAGTGATATTGTGGATTTATTCACCTTGTGAATTGATGAATATAGCTTCATGAGTATTGTGGTATCAATATTGGGTTATTCTTGATATGTATAGATTTCATATTTGAAATGAATTAATATGATTAAAGTTTATATGAGCTTACTAAGCATTCTTTTCTTGCGTAGTTGTTTTCCTTTACTTTTCAAATTATCGGAAGCTTAATCAGGTTGGAATTTTGTCGGAGTTATATGACACTATCTATCGATTTTATCGATACTTTTAAATGTTTTGATTTGGTTATAATGGCATGTATAGGTATTCTGGTTAATGTTGGCCTATATGAGTTTTGTTAATATTAGCCACTTATTTTGTTTGTGTTTGGCACATATTGGTTTGGTGCATATTTGTCTTAAATGTTTAATGTGTGGTTTGGTTTATGGTTGTATGGTGAAAGGTAAAGTGTTAGATAAAAGTGCATTTATATACATGTGATTTGGGATGCATTGAATTGATCATGAATCGGTACCATGATATGTAAGGTATATATATAACTAAATATGTTAGTATTTGAAATACAATTTGACATCAAATGGTAAGTTTTGTTAGGTAAGTGACTTTGTAACAGCCCGATTTCGGGCCTAGTCGGAACAGTGGTTTCGAGACCACAAATCTGACAAGGAAAAAAATTATTTTTATCGCATTTTTATGGTCTACAATTTTATGGAATGATTTCGTGAAAATTTCATTCGAAAATTTCAACGTTTGGGCACTCAATTTAGTAAAAAGGACTAAATTGTAAAAAGTATAAAAGTTGAGTTCTACATGTTAGAGGTGTCTAATTGTTATGAAATTTTAAATTGGAGGTCTTTATATGGTAATTAGACTATTGGTTAAGTTATGGACAAAAATGTACATGAGATAAGTGAAATAGGAAATTTTTAAGTTAGGGACAATTTGGTAATTTAGTAATAAAAAGAAATAAAAAGGGAAAAAAGATGGAAAAATGTGTTGATCTTCTCCATGGTGGTTGAATATAGCAAGGGGGAAGCCATATTTATGGTTTTCAAGCTTCCAAGCTCCATAGTAAGTGATTCCAAGCCCCGTTTTTAATGTTCTTTACGTTTTTAGAGTCCCGATAACTTGATTTAGCTTATTCTAGCAATAATTTAACCTAGGGTTCATATTTGGAAAAATACCCATAGGTGAAATGTGTTTATTTTGATGTTTTATGATATAATATAAAGCTTGAAATTTTGTTAAATAATTTTTTCTAGGCGATTTTAAGTGAAAACGAGTAAAATGACATAATCGATAAAAATACCTAATGTTCATAAGTGTTAGAGTGGGAATTTGATGTTGCCATAGAAGGGAAAAATGTTCATCATATCATAAAACATAAAAATAAGGGATGAAGTTTGATTTCCGAGCTTTGGGTCAAAAGTGTAAATATGCAAAATTTAGGGGTAAAATCATAATTTTTCCAAAGTTTGAGTCAAGGACTGTTTTGATAAATGTGAGTATTAAATAAGCTAAATTTTCTATTATAAATCAAGAAAGACGAGAAATTGATCTTGATCAGTGAAATAGAGTAAGTGAAATTATGAAAGAGTAAATTTAGCAACAAAACAGTTTTGGACAGCAACAGTTGTGTGAATTTGAAAAATCACAAAACAAATGGTGAAAATTGAATTATAGGTTGAATAATACATGAAATTAAATATTAATGAGTATATTTTCACAAAAAAGAAATTGAGTAAGCAAAAGAGTTATATATTTTGAGATATTTGAATTTTAGTAAGATAGGGTCAGAATGATTTCAAAATCCCCTATTCTAAATTTGGAAAATCATTAAAAATTGCACAAAAATAATTATGAGTTAGAATTTATATGTTTGAAATCCTGAAAGAGTCTATTTTCAAGATAAACACAAGGACGTCATCTAAACTCTGTATAATGAGATAATTAATTTTTAGTGAAGAGAGGTCAGAACTGCCAAACAATGAAAGAGGGGAGACTTTAAAGAATAAACTGTACTTATTGGCTAAGCTAAAAATTCTAAAAATTTTATGGTAAGAATATATATGAGTCTAGTTTTTGGGAAAATTAACGGATCTTGATTTGGAGATCTGTAGCTCGAGGTATAAATAATTTAGTGACTCTGACCTGGATAGACAGCTTTGAATTTACATATAAGTAAATAGTGAAAATATAGTTAATGTTGTTTAAGCGTGTTATATACATTAAGGATGTGGAATGGAGAGGGGGAGGAGGAAAATTGGAAAAATACATGAATTAATTGTGTATAATTGGTCATATGTTCGATTATAATCGAAAAATGTTGAAATATAAATGGTGCTTATATTTGTGTATTGTTGGTCATGGTTTAAGCTCATGTAGGGAAATAAAGTTTCATAGCATATGTGTGTGTGGAATGTTTGGTATATGATTTGGCATGAAGAAATGTCATGAATAGTTATGAATTAACTCATGTTGGTAAGTTGATCCATAGTTACGGCATTTTCTGCAAATTAGCCTGGTAAGTTCGTATGAACTATATTCTGTACAATTTTGATTAAAGTGAATGTTATTTGGTGATGAATAATATATATGCATATGTGTTAGTATTGAATTGAATTTAGTAAATTGAATTGAATAAGAAATATGTGGTAAGTATTTTAAAGTAAGAGTTTAGTAAAATGAAAATTTATGATTGGGTATTGAAATTGAGACTGATACTGAATTAAATTATGGAATATTGAATATTGTTATTTGTACTGCATTCAGCTGTGAAATTACTGAAGTAATGAATTACTGCAATATTGTGAAACTGATTGAAATAAGGAATTATAATAAATACTGAACTAAGATGGAAATTGTACTGAAAAGTGAATTAAATACCCTATTAACTAGTCGAGCTAGTCGGATATAATTGGCATGCCATAGAATATGGAAGAGTACGGGTTTTTGTCGGCTTACTGATCAGGCATTTATATGCCGACTACTGTTACCGTTATCGACTCGACACTTTGTGTGTCGAATACTGTTACCGTTACTGTTATAGATTCAGCACTTTGTGTGTTGAATACTGTTACTACTACCATTACTGATTACTGTTTAGGTACTATGTACCGTTTTAGGCATAATGTGTCGTACTGGTGTGTTTGGTTGGAATCCACATATCCGCCAAAGCCTGAGTCTGTCACAGCCTGATTTCGACCCTAATCGGACATAGAGGTTTCGAGACCACGAATCCGAGTCTAAAAAATATTTTAATATTATTTTCTGTGTTTATTATGTGTTAATTTACATGTGTGAAAGTTTCGTGAATTAATTTTATTGTTTGTGTGCTCAATTTAATAAAAGGACTTAATCGCGTAAAATGTAAAATTGACTAATTAATGTGTAAAGTGCTAACTTCCTAATGTCTTTATAATGTGAAGTCCTTAATAGGAAATTAGGCCATTAATCATGATAGTGGACGGCATTATGCTTATAATTTATAGTTTTTATTATGTATAAAAGTTATAATAATATATTATATTATAAAGTTAATATATATTAAAAGAAAAACAAATTAAAAGCCACATTTTCATCTTATTTTGACCGAAACTAGAGAAAAGAGAAAGAAAGAAACCTAAGCTAGGTTCGGCCATCTTTTGAAGCTTAATTCAAGGTTAGTTTTTGTTCGGTTTTTGATAATTTTTACGTTTTTGAGATCGTTGCTTTGAATTCTTCAAAACCCATGTCTTTATTTTGTGAATTGTTGATGATTTTGAAATGTGCCATTGATGAATGCTTGAGCTTTGTGATAGTTGAAGATGAAAAATGAAAGATATGTGAAAGATTAACATGTTTTGTCTTTGAAATTTTGGTGAAATTGAGTAATTAGGGCTAAATTGGGAAAATACATTTTTGAGAGACTAAAATGTGAAATAAATGAAATTTTTGGACTTGTATGAACACTAGGAACATTTGGCCCTAGTATGGTGTGATTAAATTTTGTGTATTTTGTGTTTTGTGCAAAAATGACTTAAAAAAAGTGTAAAATGTTAGGGGCAAAATGGTAATTTTCCCATTTATGTATTTTTGGATTTAATTGAATGATTTGATGGATAAAAAGGCTAAATTTGAATATGTTTAGATCAAGAAACAAAGAAAATGGAATTGGATTGGGGAAAAGCAAAAGTAGTCGAATAGTCGAACGTCTTCGTCTATATCCGAGGTAAGTCTATTAGCTATTTAATGATATTAAATTAGTATATATGTATGTATATCGATTGTAGTTGTTGTTGAGCTTTAATTTGAAGTAATTTGATTGAATAAATTAAAATTATAAATGGTATATATATGTGTATAAAGTGTTCGAATATATATATGCTTATATAAATTTTTGAATTAAGTTAAAGTGGGAATGCTATAAAAGCATATATATATAAATATATAATGTATTAATATTTATATATGTATCTATATGGATATGTTTTGAATTTAATTGATTGTATGAAGGTTATATATATATATACACATAAGATTCGAATATGAGAAAATAAATACATGTATAAATTCTTGCTTTGATTAAAGGTATGTATTATACTCATATATACATGGGTTTTCGAATATACATATATATATATATGTAAAAGCTTTGGGTTTGATTAGTAATATGTATATTGTAATTGTATAGGTAATTTTTTTAAATAAGGTGATTATATGTGAGATGGAACATTTATATATATAATTAAGTATTGATTATATTATAAGATATGAATGTTAAGCATGTATGTATAGTTTTGAATATGTATGGATGTGCATAAATATGTTTTCATAATGAGCTTAGATACATATATATATATGTTATGCTCGAATAGGTGTGTATACATAAGTACATGTAAATTATTTGTATTAAATTTATTTAAGTATATTTATATATACATGAATAAGTTGTGAACTTAGGTAAAGGCAAGAATGTCTATATATATAAATTCATATAGGTTCGAATATAAATAAACATACTTGTATGGGCTTTTAATTTTTATTTAAAAGGTATAAATGTTAAATATGTATACGGGAGTTTGAATATATCTATATGTACATTTGTGTACAAGTTTTTAGATTCAATTAAAGCATAAAATTTTATGTTTTTATAAATGAGATTCGAATATATTTATATGATTATAAGTTATTAGTACTTGAATTGGATTGAAAATATGATTTGCAAACTCATTTATGTTTGAGCATGGACTACGGTGAATATGTGTTTGCTGTTAATAAATATTTGAGGAATTATTCTGTATATGAGAAATTGAAATTTTCAGGTTTTAAAACCTAGCAGGCTAAGTGCCGGTGAACTGAATCAGGCTATAAGCCTAGCAGGCTAAGTGCCGGTGATCTGAATCAGGCTATAAGCCTAGCAAGCTAAGTGCCGGTGATCTGAATCAGGCTATAAGCCTAGCAGGCTAAGTGCCGGTGATCTAAATCAGGTTATAAGCCTAGCAGGCTAAGTGTCGGTGATCTGAATCAGGCTTTAAGCCTAACAGGGCTAAGTGCCAGTGAATCTGTTTAAATTAAGTGATTATTTACATTGGGTATATAAATGATTTTGGTTATATGTAATGGATAAATATATGAACATTTGTTTCTAAGTATTTGATGAGCATATAAACGTTCGAATCTTTGTGTTTAGTGAGTATATATATATGTTGGTTATCATGAAATTGTTGGATACATATATGTGTATGCACTCGACATATGTGGATTATAGTAAATATATATATGTGCATTCGGCACATGTGGTTGATAAGTATAAGTATATGCTTTTGGCATATGTATTTGAACAATATATATGCATTCGATGAAGTGCAAGCGATAAGCACATATATGCATTTAGATATATGCAGGTGATAAATACATATATACATTTAGTTATAATAACTGTATATACATTTGGAGCTAATATTTGTTAAGCATATATGTATATAAGCATTCGGCTATTCATGTTTATGGTGAATCTACATTCGGTTTTAAGAGTTGATAATTAAGTATGCTTTTGACTATATGTAATAGTTACCATATATAGTATTTGTGAATTCATTAAGTGTATCAAGAAATTACATAATTATTTTTATAATTTCTGTTATGCTATAGACTTACTAAGCTATAAAAGCTTACTTTGTTTGTTTATGTCTTTCTGATTTTTAGACTTAAGATCAAGCTTCAAGCTCAGGGATCGTCAGCAAGTTCATCACTCTATCTACTGTCTCGGTATTAAACTGTTTAAATTTTAACTTTGGCATGTACAGGCTAGATAAATGTTTTGGAAAGTCGTACTTTGATATATTGTATATGAAATTAATAGCCATACGAAAATGGCTTATTTTCTTATGGTTTAACGAGATCAAAATGTTATGTTTTGTTTTAAAAATGTTAAAGTAGAATTTATAATTATACTTACTTAAAATTTGGCTAAGCTTAATATATTTCAATTTATATATATACACAATGCTTATATTTTGAATTAGAAATAGTTGATTTAAACCTGTATTCAAACGAATTGCATATCAGTGTTAAATTCTTGAATTCTATTGAACGTTTGTATTAAGGTGTGTTTTGTTCAATAATGCCTCGTAACCCTAGTCCGGTGACGGATACGGGTAGGGGGTGTTACAGAGTCTATTAATAGGGGTAATTAAATGAAAAGTTAAATCGAACGAAATGAAATAGTTGAGCTATTAAAAGGAAACGCGACTGTGGAATATAATTTGACAATGTGAATTGAATATGAAAATGTGAATAGAAAGCATGAACTAATTGTTCATGAAATAAATAAAGGCTCAATGTAATAGTATATGATGTTACCAAATGAAAGCCAAATTGAATTGTAAATGTTGAGAAATGAATTATTATTGGTATTGATCTCAAATAAATGTAACCAGTGATATTTAAATGATATAACGGGCAAAGTTTTGAAGTGAGATAACATGAGTTTGAAATGAACTATTACCGGTATGTACGCATAATTCATGAAAATGATGATACATGAAATATCGAAATAATGAAATGAATGATATATGCCTATAGAGAAATGACAAGAGAATGATATGTATCATGACATGTAAATGTATGATTATCTTTAATATGTTGGTACAAGAAAAATTATGTATGATGAGTTTATATGAAATTTTATAACATGGTTTAATACGTTTACAAGTGTAATTGTTCTGGTAATGCCTCGTACCCTATTTCGACGTCGAATACGAGTAAGGTTTGTTACAGACTTGGTTAGAAATAATGCAAATTAGCTTGGTAAACTTTAGGTACAAATATGCATATAAGTTAGTTATACATATGAATATATTGAAAATATGAATATACCTGTTATAATTTGATATCTGAGGTGCCTAAAAGCACATTGATTGTAAATGACAATATTATATGTTTAAAGCTTGATTTTGACTTGTTTTTTATGTCTAATTATGGCTTGTAGATATACACAAAGTTGATTGTAGGTTGACACAAAATTGGGTGAGAAATATGACTTGTAAAATAGCCTATTTTTGTCCACACGGGCAGAGACACGGGCATGTGTCTCAATCGTGTGTCACACACGACTAGGTGACATGGTTGTATGTCCCTTGTATCTTTTAATTTAAAAAAGTCAATATGCTTAAATTTTTCACACGACCTAGCACACGAGCGTGTGGCTTGACCGTATGACCCCTGCACCTTAATATTACAAGTCAGTATGCTCACATGGCCTAACACACGGGCGTGTGGTTTGGCTATGTGATCCAAGTCAGTAAACCCATAATTTTGGACACAGTCTAAAACACATGTGTGTCCCTTGACCGTGTGAGCCACATGGCCTGACCACACGAGCGTATGACCCTTGCATTGTTAAAAATATTAAATATTTTTGAAAAAAATTTTGAGTCTTCGATTTAGTCCATATTTGTTTCTAATACGTAATTTGGGCCTCGAGGGCTCATTTAAGGGAGTGTCTAATATGATTTGATTTTGATTTTGATTTTGATTTTGATTTTGATTGGTTTCTAATATGAATGCTGGATGAAATGAAATGTCTAATAATTAATTTGTAAACTCCAGTAATACTCTGTAACCCTATTCCGGTGATGGATTCGAGTTAAGGGTGTTACATGAACGGCCTTCTCTGCTATTCTCATACCACGAATTGCTTCGATTGTGGACTTGAACAATTCGAATCAAACACAAAACTAGAGATAGTTTTCTCTACTTTTAGTGTGAAAGTGAAAATCTCTTCTCAATAGAAATCAACAGAGTTGTTATTCCAAAAAATAGATTTAATACTTGATAATAAGCTCTCACTATTTTCAAGTAGAGTAAAAATATCTTAAAGTTTTATGTTTAGCACTTGAACAATTCGAATCAAACACAAAACTAGAAATAGTTCTCTCTACTTTCAGTGTAAAGGTGAAAATCTCTTCTTAATAGAAATCAACAGAGTTGTTATTCCGAAAAATAGATTTAATACTTGATAATAAGCTCTCACTATTTTCAAGCAGAGTAACAATATCTTAAAGTTTTATGTTTAGCCCTATCGGTGCCATCGATTTATAGGGAGTAGAAGTAAAACCCTTATTGAAATATAGAAGTTTAGTTCAACTAGAAAAACAAACTCCTAATCTAACTAGAAGTATAAGGGGCAACAACCTTAATTAATAATACTAGGGTTTATTATCCCTCCCTTTAACATGAGTGACTTTTGGGCCTCTCTCATATCAGGTCCAATTAGAAGTACTTCTTGAATTTTTAACACAGTACTTTATAATTCAATCCAACCCGATATTTGTTTTTCTATTTCCCAAAATAAATATCTCAATTGATTTTTCAATTAAATAATCTTCTCAACCCAATTATAATTTCGTTAAAATTATGATGACTTTACTGTAAAAGAATCTGAGAAAATATATTTAATATTTTTGTAACACCCTAAACCCGGCCTAAACGTCCAGACAAAGTCCAAAGAGTTATATTGTCGATATTAGGAAAACCAAATTTATAAACGCAATCAAATGAAACCATTCAACATATTATAATTATCACAGCAATTAACTATATGTTTAATCTTCCCAAACATCATAATATCATAAAAAGCTGAAAGTACTAATAGAAAAGTTAAAAGGAAAGATAAATGGATTGACCGAGCTCTCACAGCCCCGACCCGTTCAAGTCTAAGAGCCACTTGAAACCCAATCAACAACAAAATGAGTGGTGAACTCAGTGCATATAAGACATCTATTCAATTAAAGCACATTTATAAGATAATTCCCAAATCCCAAGATTCAGTTAGATAACATAAGCAATTCTAGTTTTAGATACTGAGCAAATCAGATACATATGCACTTATTCCTACCCCCATTCGCTGCACACCATCTCCATCCATCCCAACACATCGTTAAGGGCGTTTAATGCCCAACTATCCCTACACACCATAAAGTGTCTGTTCGACACGTTTACTGAGACGCAGACTAGCTGCTGGATCGAATTGCGACAGAGCGCCAGATTCACACACATATATATATAATATGGCTTAGCCACTGATTCAGAGCAGATTATTTCCTCCTTTACAAATATCCCAACCCATGCAAATGTAGATTATAGATATAAAAAAATATGTGTTTAGTCATTTCGACTCAATTGATAAATAGTTAATACAGATCGGTAACATAACAATCATCACAGTATATATGTATTTATACAATTCATATCTCAGTCCCAGAGCATCAGATAGTCCTCATACATTCAAATTCAAATAATAAATACATGGTGGAGGTCAGTGCTTGTGTTAGACAACACTACAGTTTCAGAAACAAGATTTGGGTCATATTTATATGCCACACAACCTGGCACACGCTCGTGTGCGTGCCTGCGTGGCTCATACAACTTGACACACACCCATATCGTCTACTGGTGTGGTTCTAAATCGTGAACAATGAGTTACATGCCCTGGACACATGCCCGTGTCCTTTGCCCATGTGAACCCTACACTAAATGGCCATACATAGCTCGGACAAACACTCGTGTGGCTCGAATTCGATGGACAGTGGCAGTGTGGCATTGGCAACCACGTTTTTCGAAGTCTAAAATTCACAAAAATAAGGGTTTTCTACACCTGAAGTAGTTTTGATGCAAAATCAATGTAAGGGACTTCCAAAGCCTAATACAACCATCCAATTACACAATTAAGCCAATTAATTGACAATATTTCCCCATTATGCCCATAATACTTATGTTGAAAGTTTCGACACGAAACCTTTAACGAAACCAATACTTACCGAGAACTCAACAACAATCACTGAAATTGGCGTGTTGCTATGCACTACTTCCAAAATTTTCGCCTGATAGGAAAACAAACAATTATCTATCAAAGATCCTCACAACACATTCAAACTTTAGAGCAAGTTGCGAAGAATAAAGGGAAAACAGTGAAAATGAGAGAATTGACAGTGACTTACTTAGTAGCCTTTCGATCGATGTGATTTACAGCGTATAACTTCAACTAGTCATGTATTTACTTACGAAAACAACTAGAATGAAGAAAAAGAAAAAGAATTGAAAAAGAAAAAGAAATGGAATGAAAGAATAATAAAAAGGGAAAATGAAAAAAGGAGATGAAAAATTAAAAATTCTCATAACTTCCCAGCAGATTTCTAACACTTAGCAAAAATGTTCCTTATTGCATACTCCGAGATTTGAACACAAGACCAAATAGAATACAAATGCTTAACCGTTGAACCAACAAACTCATTCGTGACATAGGTTTGCACTAAATTAACTTAATTATGCAATTCTAGGATTGAGGTTGCTTAAAATGAATTAGAAAAATTTGAAGGATTCAACTCGTACACTTGACCTCATTCACGTAAGTATAGCACATAACCATAGATATAGAAATTTAATTACGACAAGACCGAACATTCAAATCATCAGATTTTGGGGCGTTACAATTTCTATATTCACAGGTTCACTATGACCAAATGATTTATTTCAATTTTTGAACTTCGTTTAATTTGAAAGTCATAAATTCATTTCCAGTTCATTTTCATTTTGGAGAAAACCACATTCATTTCCAAATGTTTCTATTTCTCCATTTTCATTGTCATTTTGGAAAAAACCACATTCATTTCCAAATGTTTTCCATTTTTCCATTTTCACAATTTCTATCAATTTCTGTTCATTTGGTTCAACATGCAATTCATTTCTGGTTTCAACAAGCTAGCGGAGGGACCGATTGGACATATATGATTAAGGCTTAAATGATTTATAATTAAGTTCTAGCTTTTCGTCTATTAATTATAAATTCATTTAGTCACGAATTCATTCCACTATAGTATCGTGACTAAGATCTCCCAATGACATACCATTACGAATGCAATTCGATCGATGCTCGTCCAATGACCTTATCATAAGTATGTTAACCTCATAGGATATCTTTAATCCTTTAGGAATAAATCCATTCTCCCAATATGATCCTATTTTATCTCATGTTAGCCATTATATATTTCTTCATAAAAAGTCAATTACTATCAAATAGTAATCAAGTTATTCATCACAGAAACAAACGACTCGTTGCCATGTTTACTTTTCATCAACCATGTAATTCCAATGAGAGTGATCATTTACCCATTTTAGGGCTATGAATTCCATTGTTGTGAAGGACATTACATACTGCAGAAGTCGTATACCTGACGCACTAGCTTTTGGTTCCTTTTCTATTTGAACTCAGGTTCTTACTTACATCGAAATATATGAGTCGCACATACATAGTCCGTCATCCACTCAGGATTAAGGTATGTCATACTTTGAAAGTCACAAATGAATAAATCCATAAACAGATTCGGGATTTATTCTTCTTGGGTCTAGTCCAATGTACTGTCAGTCTAGTCAGTCATATTTATATCTCTATCTTTTATCAGTCATCTGTTCCGATGCCCAAGACAAAATATCTCCCCAATTGGACTTGATAGACAACATATTAGTTTTTCAATCGGTTTGCTTCTTTCCAATTAGACTAAGGAAATGTTTAGGTTCATCTATTAATGTAAGTTGCCTTTCTGTATTACTATCCAATCACGTAATACCACTTAGTATTAGTTTAAACATTAGGCAATCAGTGAGTCAATATTTGCTTCTATTTTTCTTTACATGCAAAAACTACATGAAGTAAATTATACAAAGTATATTAATATAATTCATGAATTGTTTTATTAACCAATCTATTAAAAAAATTACAAGTTTACAAACGAATATACTACACTTAGGGCACCAGATCCAACAACATTTCCTTCATGTTGATTTTTCAAAATAATCCATGCTTCTGTTAATGACTTACAATTAGGGATCATCTTAAATTGCACCATGTAGACTCCATTAAATATAACTTTAAAGCTTCTGAGTTTCCATGAGTAGTCTTAATTTCTTTAGCAATGTATTTGCTTCTATCTTTAGGATATGTGGTGCCATCAACAGTAGCCACAATAGGTTGGGCCTACCTTTCTTCAATAGCTTCTCAAGCAACTTCATTGCTAGACATGATGAATGCCCACATACGAGCCTTCCAATATGCACAATTTTTTGAACCAAGTAGCAATAGAAGTCGAGCAATCAAACTACCTTCCTTCATGGATTCCATAGTTGCAAATCGAACATAGGATCACCTTCAAATAACTCTTAAAGTCTTCTTTGATACCACTTGGAAACACACACGTCAGTTTGTTGCAAGTTTAATCTGTCTGTTCAATGTCATGTTCAGTCACAGTATTGATCAGACAATGAAAGAGAGATGAAAAACAAAGAAGTAAAGGGAGATTTTGCACGCAATCATTTGCTAACGTGGTTTGGAAATAGTCCTACTCTACGGAGCCTCCCTTAGTGAATGATTCTTGTTCAACAATATTTTGGATCATATTAGTTCTAGCCCAATCTACCCTTATACAAATAAGTAATTGCAGCCCCAACATCGACCCTAATTATTACAAATTACTCCCCCCAAAACCTTACTGACATCAAATATAAACTCTACAATAAAAATCTAACACAATAGTGAAAAAATACCATGTAAAATATAAACAAATAATCACCCAAAAGCACTCCAAAAGGCTCCTTCAAATGTGCGGCATAACAACCTATTTATAGGTTTCACGAGAAACAAAGATAAGCTCAAATAAATCGAGATTAAATTGACTTCTTGTTGGCCACATATACTAAAAAATATTTATTAATGAAGTCCCAAGTTAAATAGAAGAAACTTCCTTGAAAGTAGCTAGAAAACACGTCTTTGAGATTGAGAAAGATTCTCACCATAAACCAAAGTTGAACTCAATCTCTTCAACATACTCAAACTCTTCATAAATACAACTACTTTGATTTCAACTTTGAATTCTGGAATGAGAACGTCCAAAAAGCTCATTTGCTTATTAAAACAACATCAATTAAGACCCTTGTAAAAAAAAAAACTAACATATAAATATGCTCAGGCTGTCTTGTGTTTTGACTGACCAATTTTTTAACTAATCAGGTAACTGAACAAACATTGCTAAACTAACTTTGTTGTTTTCCAAACAATATACCTTTTCAATGGTAGTGTTGTGATTAGACCTGTCCATAGGCTGGGCCACTGACTCATCCGAAAAGTGAAAGGGTTTTGGTAAAAATATAGGCCAGAAAAATAGACTTGGGTAAAAAAATAAGGCTCGTTAAGAAAATGAGTCGGGCCTCAGGTAAGGCTTTTTTTACCTGAGCCTAGCCCAGATATGCAAAAAATATATATATGTTATTTTCTTTTACTGTTATTTTGCTATTTTCTTATTTTTTTTCATTATTTTGCTATCATTTCACTATTATGTTGTTATTGTTTGGATATTTTATAACTCTTGTTTTATTGTTAATTTTGTTACTATTTTAGAGATATTTGGTTGTTAAGTTGCACATATCTTAGTGTTATTTTAGTATACATATTTTTAAAAAAATTTATTTTCAAATTTTTTGGAAACATTTATTTTAATGTTTTTAGTATTTTTGAAATATTGTATTTTTAAAAAAAATATATAAAAATAATAATATAAAAAAATAATATGGGCAGGCCGAGTTGAGTTCGGGTTTTAGCATTTTTATCTAAGCCAAGCTTGGGCAAAATTTTAATCTCATTTTTCTAACAAGGCCTAGGCCTAAAATTTTGACTGAACCCAACCCGGTACATAGACACCTCTACTTGTTGTGATCAAATTAACAAAATGTTGCATTATTTGGAGGTAGTTTACTGAGGTAGGTCGATTAACTTCGCTAATGAGCTACTAGTGGTGAGTGAGCGAAGGCCTTGTGGCTTTGTGTACAGAAGGATTTTTTTGCGAGGTCTAAACCAATTAATTGGGGAAGGAGAAAACGAGAAATAATTTCATTCTTGGTCCTAGTTCTTTACTGAAACCTCTTTGTTAGCGTTGTGGGCTGTCTTTTGTTAGAGCCGTCAATAACTTCATTTGTTTGATGCCATCTGTGTCCGCTTCAGGTTTTGGGTTGTGCGACTTATTGGCTATGTTGGGCTTTTAACAATTTTGCTAGGTGGTATGGCAAATGTCTATACAACCTTTTTCTTTTAATCTCAAGATGTGTACTCCTACCAAAATAAGTTTTCACCACTTTTCTTATATATATATATATTTAAAGAAAAAAAAACATTTTGAAATGCATTAGATTCTCTTCGAGTTTCTTCCACTTTGGAAAAAGTGATGAAAAATGAACGGTGTCTCATGATTGTCCTCTTATCATTAGGGAAAAGGTGAAACATGAGGTGTCCAAAAAATTAGATTTTAAAATTAACATTAGGTGAATGATTTCTCTTCTTATCATTACGGACTTTTGTATATTTATGTTTTGTTAATATATATTTTAGGTTAAAATATGTCTATAGTCCCTACACTTTTTAAAAATTAGGAATTAGTCCCTATACTTGTATTTCTAAGAATTTAATATATTTATATTTTAGATTTTAAAATTGAAGTCTAACTGTTAATGCTGTTAATATTTTTGTTAAATTATGATTAATTACAACATCTTTTTTTTAATTACATGACTACTAAATGAGTAGTTTTTTAATTTCAAAATATCACAATAACAAATTTAGCAAAAAAAAAATTAACAAGTGTTAATAATTTGACTTGAATTTTAAAATTTAAAAAGTAAAGGAACGAAATTCTTGAAAATGTACAAGTACAGGGACTAATTCTTAATTTTTGAAAAGTAAAGGGACAATAAGCAGATTTTAACCAATATTTTATTATGTTAAATATTTGGCATGTTTTGATGTGTCGTGCGGTGTATAAAAGAATTTATTCTCCAATGATGGTGACAAATAGAGAATGGGTGACGGACAATTACATTGAAGTATTGAATTGTACCTTTTATGAATGTTGTCTCACAATTTGAGATTTTGTTGGGTTCAGACGAGTCCGGTAATTTATGAAATAGTATTTATATATTTGTTATAATTAAATCAAACAATACCTAGAATATTTTTATTTAAATCATTCTAAAGTTTGGATGAAGGTGAAGAACATTATATAATTTAAATCTGTTTTCATATTTAAATTTCAATGAATCGGATGCCCTAGATGAAGTGATGGTTTCACACGTTCTACTTCAACAATTAGGAGTACTGTTGGAATCTCTATCAAATGGATTTCTGATCATTCCTTACAAGTTATCTATCTATATATTTTTTTTATATTATTGCGCTATTAATCCAATTTTTAAGTTATCAATAATAGTGTGATTGGACATATCCATAATTACAAGTTTGGACAGATTATTAAGTTTTGTTGGAACTTTGTCTGCTTCTCTTATTTCAATTCTTGTTCGAATAGCAGATAGAACGACAATTTTGGTGCAGTGAACATTTTTAAGTTAGTATGTTTCACTTTATTTTAATTACATGAGTTGTATTTTAATCTCGTTACACAACAAACGAGGAAGTAAATTTGTTCTACAATCTAGAGTAATTATTCTCATCCATTTGACTAATTTGAACGAGAAGAGAGACGTTTAAAATGTTGAAAATGCTTATCTTTATCCTTATCTTTTGAGAGAGTTTTAAAGCTACTAGAAGACTTACTTATGAAGGTTGTTATGTGATAATTAATGAAATAATTTTAGCTTTTAAATTGGAGTTTAAAGTTTGTCAAAACTCTGTTGGATGGGCTCTTATATCAACCTATAAATAGGCTACTTGTAGCGTCACTTGGGTAGAGCTTTTGGAGTGTCTTTGATCAACTTCTTGTGCTTTGTTTTGTTATTTCGTGTGGCACTCTTTTTAGGTTTTTCTTGGAGAGTTTTATTGATTGTATTGTGAGGTATTTTTGGGGTGAGTGATTTGTAACAATTGGGGCCGGTGTTGGGGTTACAATTACTTATTTGTGTAAGTGTATATTAGGATTAAGCTAATAGGTGATCCAAACGATTCTTGAATAAAATCATTCACTAACTGAGGCTCCTGTAACACCCATCGCTCGACCCAATCATCAGGTCCGAGCTACAGAATGCTACATTTGTTGTCAAAGCAAACACAGTCAAATACATCGTAAATAATAATTTACAAATGCAATTCAGTGCCAAACACATTCAAATCATGTTAAACAATTAATTTCGAGTCTTAATCGAGCTTACAAAAGCTCATTTGTCAACTTGAACATGAAATAGGACCAAATTAGTTCAGGACCGGCATCGTGATGTCATCTCTTCTACGTCGTGACGTTGCCAAAACAATATGTTATGTCGTGACCTCAGGCCACTTGACGTCATGATGTGGCTCACTATTGACTGACGTTGCAACGAGGCAGATTGGTCGTCAGGACGTGAACTCTATTTTTGGTAAAAATGAACCATTTTGGTACCTATTTCAATTGCTCCAAACAATCAATCAAAAACATGCATCAAGCATTAACCTTATTTTAATCAAAACATGCCTAAATCATACCAAACAAGCTCAATAGTCATATTCAACTTTACATCAAAGCATTCATTACTTTAACATCAAGAAATCTTAAGCATTTCAATATCATTAAGGCATACCTGCTAAATCATTCAATTACCAATCTTACTTATGCCAAATCATCTTGGAACATGTCATTTCCTTTCATTCTAACCACATATGAACACATATACATATATATGACATATAAACATTAAGCATAACCATCAACTATCAAAATTAAACTACATTTCACAAGCATACTTCAACTTACTAATGTTCAAGTACATTTCCATTTCATTCACCAATCAAACATGTCATTAATATAGTTATAGAACATCACATCTTTAGCATAGGAGCACATATATATCCAATACCATATGCAATCCAAAACACCAACTCAACATGATAAATAATAGTTAAAAACAAACTTGCCACAAGTTGCAAACATTCACAAACCAAGATACACCCAATCACTTATATACATGCCACAATCTTAGATTCAAAATAACCAAAATGTTACCAATTCGATCATAGGATAGTGTGAGCTTCGAGATGATCCGACTTAACGTGTTTTGCAAGGTGACAATCTACAAGGAAAAAGAAAAACAACTAGGTAAGAATGTAGAATGCTAAGTAAATTCATAGGCATTAAGCAAAACCTACCTTATCTTTTATCTAAATAAAATAAGCTAGCATAACTTGGCATAGTTTGGCTAAACATGGCAATTCAAAACAACAACAAGGTGAGCTTTAACTTATAATCAAAACCACATAATATCTCAATTATATAATAAACCAATTCATGTTAAAGTCGATATTTCAATATCATGCTCATGCTCATGCTCAATTCAACATTTATCCATTTGAACTTCAAGCTCATATCACTTCATTTCAATATTTCATTTTCACATTAACTGTTTAGCCCGATGAACTCTAGTAAACGAGCTTGGATAGATAGGTAACTACACACCATACCGGTTACTCGTCTGAGCTAAATATATTAGTATCAGGTTACCTATTTAAGCTAAAACTTTACTCACAAATACATGTCAAGTTACTCATCCGAGCTAAACCTTTAAAGCGACATCAAGTTACTCGTCCGAGCTAAACCTGTGTCACATGTATTTGTGTTGGATCTCGGTAACATCTATAATCATTCCCATACAAGCGCACACAAAACCCTATGACATTAAATTTACTTATCTTAATTAGTCGAGACAGCATAACATGTAATACTCACACCATCAAATTCACCATTTCATGAAATCACGATTTAATATATAAACAATCTCTTGGCCCGGAGAACATTAATAAATCAACTTTGGATACATGGAAGAGAAATACTCATTCGAGTCAACATTAGAACATTAACCGATACTCGATGCTGCTCACACAAGCTTCAGAGAGTCTGCAACACATGCAGGATCTCAAACCATTGGTATGTCACACATCACTAGTATAGAGTACCTGATATAAATGTACACCGACTAGAAGCCTGCTAGGCTCAAGGCCTGATACATATACAACGGCTTAAAGCTTGCTATAAAACCACTGACCTAATGCTTGCTTCTTCCTAATGACATGCCATTTGTATTCCGACTATTTACTAAGTTCACGCGGGCCTATTATACTTACTGATACATTACAATTTCAATTGTAACTTTTCATCATGTTAACCATTCAATAGCTAAACCAATAACAATTATTGTCACTCAATTAAATAGGTAATAAGAAACTTATTATAAACATAAATAACATAATATTAACTTACCTATGCAGTGGCTATCGGTATTTGACGATAACTATTCAACAACCTTTCCTTTCCCACGATCATCGATCGATCTACTCGTTTCTTGATCTAGATATAATAATTCAATTCACTTAACCCAATTTAACATCTTAAAACACTTTAAATCATGTAATTAACTCTTTAATAATATTTTATACATTTACCCCAAACTTTTACCTTTTATACTATTTAATCCCTATAACCAAAACTTCAAATTTATCACTATTAAACCAATTCCAAGCTTAATGGAGTTTTCTAGGGTCCTTATACAGTCCATATTTATTTTATTTTTCCCAAGAATTTCATGCTAACTTTCCTATTTTAACAAATGAATCCTTAAACTTAAAACTAACCAAAAAAAATACATCTCAAACTAATCCAAACTCAACAACAAGCTTAACACTAAACTACTTAACATAAAAAAAAACATTCAATATCAACAATGGAAAACTTCTAAATATTGGACAGTTTCACAATTTAGTCCTTGGATTAACTAAATTAAGCTATAAAAAACTCAAAAACATAAAAATCATGAAAAATTGGGTTGAAAAACACTCACATGCAATAAAAATAAGCTCGACTGAATGGTCGCCTATTCTTTAATAGAGGTTTTAGTTCACTTAAAGCCAAAAATGATGAAGATAATGGCTTTCTTTTACTTAATTTTATGTTTTATTCATTAATTACCATTTTTCCCTTTAATAAATAACTCAGATTTCAATAAAAATAACCTTAAACCATCCATTCTTACTAACTAGGGTCAAGTTGCCACTTAAGGCCCTCAATTCATGATTTTATGCTCATTTAATACAATTAACTAGTAACTTTAAACTTTTGCAACTTTTATGTTTTAGTCCTTTTACCTAATTAAAATGATCAAATGATAAAATTAACGTACCAAATTTTTATATGATATTACCACGACCATCCAGATACTAATTAAAAAAATAAAATAACATACTAATTGAAGTTGTGGTCCCGGACCACTGTTTTCGATACCATTGAAATTTGTTCTCTAAGCTTTATGGCAAAGTTATATGTGGAATTACTTCATACGAAATTCTGTGGAATAGTTCACATATATGAATCTGCATCTATATATAAATATTCATCTATGGATCCTCATGTATGAGTTTGCATCCATGAAATTTTTGAATGAATCTGTATGTATGATAGTCTACTAGATTTATCTTTATGGTTCAAGCTATGACAGTCTGCTAATCTTATATTCATGTTTCAAGTTTAAGAGATCAAAGAGATTATCTTTCACAAGAGTCAGTATGGACTATTATCTAAGCAAGAGATCGCATGGGCTTATTCTTATGTTCAAGCTACGAGAGTTTGTATGAATTAATTATATCAAGTCAAAACCATAGGGATCTTCTTCCACGTAAGAGTCTTCCAAGGACTATCTTTAAATCGAAAGTCTGTAATGACTACTCGCCAAAGAAGAGTCTGGCGGTGACTATCATTTTAGAATGAATTCACAAGTAAGAACCCACATATATGAATCTATGATTACAAATTTTACATGTAAAGGTTCGCAAGTATGGTCTGCGAGTATGTATTTGCCAAGCTCAAGTTCGCGTATATAAGACCTTATGTGTAAATTTGCTTGTAAAAATGTTCCAAGTATGAATCTCTATGCATGAGTTTTCTGGAGTTAATTTGTTGTTCATTAGTCTAAAATGATAAAGATTGCTAAGGCAATTCACATATGTTCTATTGGAAAAAGAGGTAATAACCATCTTGTATGAAATAAGTGAAAATGGAAAAGCAAAATCATTCCACATTGTAGCCTATAACACGAGCGATAGAAATGGAGGATTGAGGCAGTGCAGAAAGTGTATAAATTTCAAGTTGAGCCAATGCAAGGGAGGACAAGAATATGCCAAGAAGTTGTACGATCTATAATTGTGCAAGTGCCGTCAAAAAAGAGATCAGACCTATGAAGTTCTAACTTATAAATTCAAAAATGGTATGTTATATTAGTAACTCACTAAGTTCATTTGAACTTACTTAGTCTTGTTTATGTTTTCCAGGTGTAATGGTTTATATAAGGAGTTGAAGAGGGATCAAGCCAAAATCTGTTCAAGCTTAGGCGAACTTGTGTTCTTATTTATAATATGCATATAATAGGGCGACCTAAAGGCCGAACCTCATGGTCTAAATTTTTGTAACTACGTATGAACCTAGTATATTATATTCTATGATGTGTAATCGTTTAAATATAGTAAAGCCATTATTGTTAATCTTTTCATAAGTTTGCATGTTAATAACTTAAACTAAGAATTTGTAACTGCAATGTTTTAGTTTGGTGAGTTAGCTAGTCACATATGATAAGATTGTTGCTAATAATATTCGGATTAAGGTAAGTATGATTATAAAATGCTTAGTTGGCTGCCTTAGTCATGTTAGTCGTACAATTTAGTTGTAATTGTTCAAGTTAGTCATGTAAGTATGATGTGACATCTTGCAACCAAACCCGTCGATCTGGTCTAGTAAAGGGTGTTACATATATAGTTCATCATCCACTCAGGATTAAGGTATGTCACACTTTAGATGTCACAAGTGAATAAATTCATAAACGGATTTATGATCTATTCTTCTTGGGTCCAGTCCGATGTACTGTCAGTCTAGTCAGTCACATCTTGTCTCTATCTTTTGGGAGTCATCCGCTCCTATGCCCAAGACAAGGCATCTCCCCAATTGAAGTTGATAGACAATATATTAGTCTTTCAATCGATTTGCTCATTTTTGATTAAGCTAAGGGCATGTTTTGGTTTGTCTACTAATATAATTTATCTTTCTGTATTACGATCTAACCATATAATACCGCTTAGTATTAGTTTAAATGTTAGACAACTAGTGAACAAATATTTGTTTCTATTTAGATTGTATGCAAAAACCATATTAGGAAATTATAAAAAAAGTACATTAATGTAATCCATGAATTATTTTATTAACCAATCTGTTAAAAAATTACAAGTTTACAAACAAATATACTAAACTTAGGGCACCAGATCCAATAGGAAGTATACTAGTGTGGGGTGGTGATGGAAGTTGATACCATCCTATGATTGTAAAATCATAAAGCAACCATTTATTTTCTTGTTCCATGCTCTACACCTCTTACATAGCACCTTATATAAGCATGCCAAAATGACAAACCCCTAATTGTATGTGCCAACCATTTTGAAATCATATAACAATGGAAGATACATTGTATGAACTAAATTGCTAAAATTTTTTGGCATTAGCTTACCTCTGATTAATCGAAAAATGTCAACTCTAGCATGATGTTCAATTTCTTTAAGTGTTGGATTCGCTAGGAGATGCTTGAACTGACTCTTCTACCATATCTACTTAATTCGAAGCTAGAGAAATCAAACTTAATGTTGACACTTATTTTCAATGCTCGAAAAGGGACTCCCCTAGGTTGTACTCAGAAATTTCAATTATTGGACTCCCATCCATTAGAAGGACTATTAGTAACACTGCATCTTTTAGTGTTATTGTAGGTTCATTACATGGGAGATGAAACATATGGGTTTCGAGGCTCCATCACTCAACCAAAGAGGAGATGAATGTTGGAACGAAAGTAACATTCTCAATTTGGCTAGCATGATCGAAATCGATGTCAGTTAAGTGACCAATGATTTTGTTTCCAAGTGTATCTATTCCCATATTACTATGATATTAACCAACTAAAGAATCCTCTATTGTTAATGCATTCTGAGCAACATATCCTTCTTCCGATCTCAATAAGGGGGCAACCATTATGGTATGATTAGGAATTTCGATTTAGAAAATCTTATGTATGTATGTATGTATGTATGTATGTATGTATGTATGTATGTAAAAGATAAATGTTTTGGGTTTTCTATGAAAAACTAACAAGTTGGATAGGTTATTTGTAGTTTTTAGTGTTAGGTTCGATTAAGAGTTTTAAAAGGATCTTGACACTCATGAATGGTGATGTCAATTTAAATTCTTGTTTTTCTCTTTAAATAATCATATATACAAATTACGATTTTAAAAATTTATGAATACCTTAACCGCTTTGAATGTTGAGTTATGTTTAAATATTATCCATACCAATTACAAAATTAAATTAGATACCTTTAATCATTCCATAATCATTGACATGATTTCAATAGGATCGAAAAACTTGATAACACATTACATATTACAAAATTCGACATCCATGAGTATAAATCAACTCTAAATATTCTGAGAAATAACTTTAGAAAAACTTATTTTGGGTTTAATTATTTTTTACAATACTGAAATGAAAAAACCTCCGGTAATGCTTAATTTCAACACTCATGTCATTGGGGAGTGTGTGTTTTGTATCTAATATAGACTAGAAATGCAATGATGCTAAAATTTTATTTTGCAGTTTCATTTTGAATTTGTTTTAAAGATTTAGAAAAGTTTGATAAATATTTGCTATGCCCATGTCCACACTAGTTAAAAAGATCAAGATAGTCCAAAAGAAGGTACTATTTATACCAATTCTTACAAAGAAGAAAATATGATTGTGGATTGTGGACCTGGAGCTAAAGAAAGATCATGACAATGTTCATTATTGTACTAAACATGATACCTTTTCTCTCTTTCAGTGATGGAACAAATATTTGACCCCAACAAATTGAAAAAAAAGAGGGATCGAATAAAGATACTTTTTAGAGGCATAATAATTTAGTCCCAAATGCCAACCCAAATTAAATAAACCTGACATTAAAGTACTAAACATGTTAAATACAGTAAAAATGCAGGAGAATTCAGGAGGAAAAAACATGGTTAAAATGACAGCCACGAATTTTAATATATTAAAAAAATAAAGAAACAAACATGAAATCTTGGTCCCACTGCCACAAATTTGGTGTTAACAGAGCTCAACTACTGCTTTAAATTTGCCAGTTACTAGCCATCTTCAACTGGCATTTCATTCCAGTGCTACCTACTTCATCTCAACTATCAAACCCAGAAAGCTCAAAGGAAAAAAAAGATGGCTTTGGAGATCTGTGTCAAGGCTGCTGTTGGTGCCCCTAATGTTCTTGGAGACTGTATGCTCTCTCTCTCTCTTGTCACCTTTTCATTGTCAAATTCATCATTCTTGGGGTGATTCTATTTATGGGTTGGAGTTGCTTTTTGCATTTTCTTAATGGTTTCTTGTTCCAGGTCCATTCTCCCAGAGAGCTCTTCTTACTTTGGAGGAAAAGAAGATTTCCTACAACATGCACCTTATCAATATCAGTGACAAACCTCAATGGTATTTTGTGTTAGATACCAAAAGATGTAAACTTTTTTATGTTAAAATGTGAAAGTTGATCTCTTGTTTTGGTGTTGATGGGTTATTCCAAGTGTTTAAGCAAATGGGTTGGTGTAAATTTATGATTTTGATTGCACAAGTGTTATAGATTTGGCTTCTTTTAGTGATGGGGTTAGTTGAAAGTTTTTAAGCAAATGGGTTATGAAAAGTGTGAAATGATTTTGGATAGGTTTTTGGAGATAAGTCCAGAAGGGAAAGTACCAGTGGTGAAGTTTGATGACAAATGGGTGGCTGATTCTGATGTAATTGTTGGAATCCTTGAAGAAAAATACCCTCAGCCTTGTCTCAAAACCCCTCCTCAATTTGCCTCTGTGTAAGCTCTCTCTTGCCTTCTTTTAACTCTTTTTTACTCTCAAATCAATTGTTATATGTTATCTCGAACTCAGGTTGGATAGCAAACCAAAACAATGCTTTAGGTTAAAAAAAGATTTTACCACCAAGTCAAATAAACATTTTGTTATGTGTATGACTTAATACTAAAATTACTTCTTTTAGATATTTTGATCAAATCAGTTCAAAGAAACCTAAAGTTTGATGGGTTGGGTTTTTAACCTTATTAACTTCTCAATTGAAACTGCAGTGGATCAAACATATTTGGAACTTTTGTCACATTTTTGAAGAGCAAAGACGCTAATGATGGATCTGAGCAGGCTTTGCTTAATGAACTCAAGGCATTGGATGAACATCTTAAGGCACATGTAAGTGATTATAAATTTGGGGTTTTACTTGGCTTCGGATTTGGGTATATGTTTGATATGAATATTTTCAATTTTTTTTTTATATATTTGGAGGATCACACCTCATTTCTCATGTCTGACAATGAAGAGCCGGAGTAACATGCAAGATTATCTTATCTTTTATGTATGTTAGTTGGACTCGGAGCTGAGTATGTGTCAGACACGATAAAATTTTCATATATTTGGAGATCATATTTCCATACTCATTTTGAAATACATGTCAAAACATGAGTAGTGGAGTTAAAAAGATAATAGTTTTTTTTTTTTACAATGCTTCAAGCATACCCTAATTTATTGGGGGTATATAATAGGGCCCATTCATTGCTGGGGAAAAGATAAGTGCAGTTGATTTAGCTTTGGGACCAAAACTTTACCATCTTGAGGTTGCTCTTGGCCATTTCAAGAAATGGACTGTTCCGGAAAGCTTGACTAATGTCCGCAATTACATGAAGGTATTCAACTACTATAATCACCCTTTTTTGCAATTTATTCTCCTTTCTTTTATTGGGGTATATTACAAGAAAGTCGAAGCTAATTCTGTATCTTATACGTTGCAGTCGATATTCAGTCGTGAATCGTTCGTGAAAACGCGGGCTGCTAAGGAATACGTGATCGCCGGGTGGGCACCTAAGGTGAATGCATGAACAAACTGGAAACAGTGAGGTGTTTGAAGAGTGTGAGTTATGTAATAAAATGTGAGGGATGGTGATGTAATAAAATGTTTGAATCTATGAGTGTCAATGCTACTAAGTAATTGGTAAGTCTTTAGAGTCCAAAATCTGAATCCTATTCTAGCAGCATGCACCAAGCAATCCATCCCCAAGCCTTGATACAAGACTTTGAGCCATTAACGATCCATCTATCTAGGTTTGGTAATTTTGGACAAACAATTAAAAGAAGAGAAATTTGATACGAATACACAAATGCATTAATATTATATATGACATGAATTATGAATTAAAATGTACTTTAAAAAATATAGAAAAATAATAATTGGGTTGGTTCTGAACCAACAAAGTAGTTCTGCTCATCAACATTATACATAACATGATTATGTGATAAAAGAATAAAAGAAAGGTTTGATTCAATGATAAAAGTACAAATTTTAAAAGTAATAAAGGTTTGAGTTCAAATCTTGTGTATATATTTTTTTATAAAAAGATAGAAAACAACAAATGTTTAATATATATATAATATTATATAATATTAGATTATGACACACGATGTGGGTGAAAAATAAAATTGTGTAACAAATATATTTGTAAAAAAGTTAATAAAAATAATAAATGTAGGGTTATAAATGAACCGAGCTTGAACGAATAGACTTATGTTCATGTTTGTTTCTTTGTTTTTAAGCTTGCCATGTTCGTTAAGAATTTCAAAATCTTTGTTTGTATTTGTTTATTTAAAATTATGTGTGTTCTTTTTCAGTTGTTTAAGTTAAATGAACATGTTTATGAACACCAAAAGAAAATATTCACGAACAATGTTCATGAATAATAAACAAACAAATAATACATAAACATATATAATTTTTTAGATAAAAATAGTCAAATATAAATATTAATAATTATATTATAAATAAAAAAACACACAAACTATAATAATTTTACTAATATATATTAATGGAACAATAAACGAACTTCAAATGATTTATTAAACGAGTTCCAAACAAATATAAGTGTAATGACCTAGTTTTAAGTGGTGTCAGAAAATACGATTTTGAGACCCCGTTTCCGTAAACTGAACCCATAAATATTTAATAGAAATATTTACATAGTTATTATACAGGTGAATTGAATTTTGGATAAATAATTTAGCCGAAATTGTGATTAATTAAGGCCCAAAGACTAATTGTAAAAACCAATCAGTATAAATTTTTAATTAGTAAAGGATTAAGGACTTAAATTTACGATTAACAAAAGGATTAAAATAATATATATATATGTCTATTTTAACTTATGTTGGTGGACGGTAACATGTTTTTAAATATTATTAATGTTAAAATTTTAATTAAATTAAAAAAAAGTATAAAATGTGTTTTTAACAAAAGCAAAACAATGTGGATGGAAAGAGAGCATTTCCTTCCTCATCCTTTCCCCGAAATTGCAAGAAGAAGAAGCCATGAAATCGGCCTAAGAGAGCATTTCCTTCCTCATCCTTTCCCCGAAATTGCAAGAAGAAGAAGCCATGAAATCGGCCTAAGGTTTCAAACTTTTGACGACAAATTGATTAGTTCAATTTAGTATTTTTTTTCTTGTAATTTTATATTTTTGAGATCATGGGAGTTTAATCTAGCTAGTCCATGTATCAATTTGTGAAACTGTTAAAGTTTTAGGAAGTTTTCATTGTTGATTTATTAAAGTTTTAGGTGTTAAATTGATAGATTTTAAGCTTAGATGTGAAAAAGAGCTAAATTGTAAAGTTAAATTGATAATTTTGCAAATTAGAGACTAAAGTGAATAAAATGTAATATTAACAGTAGGAGTAAGAAATAGGATGTCACTAATGGGTAATAATGAAATCATATTTCAATTTGGAACTTTAAATTGAAATTTAGGTTAATCCTGATTTTAGGGACTAAATTGAATAATTTGTAAAATAAGTGTGACTTTGCAATTGATATTGATTTGAGCTGGAATTTAATATTATGTATTGTCGGATTATTATACGCAGCTAAAGACGGTCGAGAGGGAAATGAAAGGCTAGAACTAACAACGAGTAACTCGAGTGTTCGATTTGTATTTCTATTATTCGAATCATTTTAATTGTTGCATGTGTATTATTTTTTTGCATGTCATGATACTGAGTTGAGTTGAAAATATTTAATTGAATTGAATTGAATTGAATTGATACGATATTGACTGATTATCGAGATAGATGACTAAATTGAATAAAATTGAAAATAGTGTAACTTGATGAAAATGTGAAATTGGCTTGAAATTGGGTTAGCTCATGTTATGTTATATATAAATTAGTGAATTGGTTGATAAATTAAAAATGATGAAATGTAAATTGAGCTATATTATGAATTGGATAATTAGTTACCCTATTATTTGTTCGGGCAAAGTCGGATATAGTTAGCATATCATTGGATAGTTTGAGTATGGGTTATTTCAACTATATGTTGATGAGTGTTGGACTCGTTTTTCTTTCCAACATTTCGACAAGTGTTGGGCATAACTATTATTTCGGTTAAATCGATGAGCAATGGGCGAATTTTCTTTATTTCGGACATTTCAATGAGGCACTAGATGGAAAATCGATGTGTTAGTTGAATTTGTGTATCCATTTGAGTTCAAGTCAAGTTAAAAGGGGAATAACAATATACATATATGTTACAAATATGTTGAATGATGATTGAGATTGATTATATGCTAATAAGTTAGATTGCAGACATTTGTATACAACGTTAAATGTCGAGGTATGTAAAAGATTAGGCAAAATGGTTAATGAGTCAATAAGCCAATTCGGTAAGATTTGGAATACATCATTTGACTTGAAAATGAAAGGTTGCATAATTATTTGTTACAAGTTAGATCTACATGCAATTCATTAAGCATTGTAATATTAGTATGGAATATACATGTAAGATGAATAGAATCAACTAATTATATAATACATTGAATTGACTAATGGTATTAATATAGACATTGCATGCAATTGATTATTTCATCTGTTATTTTATTTGAATTACAGAAATACCACTAAGTTTATCGCTCAACGTACGGTTTTATTTTCCGTGCACAGGTTAGGTATAAGGCGAAACACCAAGCATCAACTTCAGTATCCAGATAAGATCTTAAACTCGAAATTAGAGTCAAATTAGTATAAAAACCTATGTAAATGCACTTGGTGTCTTATGGTTAATGTATCAATTTTGGTTATGTATATATATATATGTATATATTGTAGTGGAACTAATGGTAGGTTGAAATGGTATGGATGATGCAATTATATATAAAACTTGGTAAAATAGGTAATGGTAGGAATGAGGTAGATGAAATGCATTAGGTAAAGTTTGATGATTTTAATTGTTTATAGATATGGATGTATAGGTTTTGAATGAATTTATTTGGTTATTGGTTTAGAAAAGAATAGGGCATTAACCTTTTTGGAGGCATCTAAATTGGTGTTGATTTGTTGTTTGTAATAGCTGAATATATATAGAGAGAGAGAGAGAAAGAGAGAGAAAGAGAGAGAGTGAGGAGAGTGTATATGATTGTACTTTGACAATTTGCAAGTTTTGAAAGTTTACATTTTTGCCAATATCAGGGACCTAGTGGTTTGTCTTTGGTATCGCCATATCGTACCCTCATATCGCGATATGAGTCTTGATCTATTTTTTTTACACCTTACAGTTTGGTCCTCAAGTTGGAAAACTTGGCTACTGTCTTCAAAATCGCAATACCAAACCTTGGATATTGCGATACCCATCTGATGAAATTTGAAGTTGGGCTACTGTCTTTGGTATTGCGATACTCAGCCTAGGATATCATGATAACCAATTGTTGTAATTTGAAAATTTTGCAATTTAGTCCTAGCTCGACCCCGGAATAGTATTGAACTTTCGTTAACTCGTGTAAGACCCAAAAATTATTTTTTATTATATTTTAAGTTCGGTTAACATTAGATTACATGTATGATTGCTTGTTTGTTAACTGAAAGATTGTAGTTGTTAACTGATCAGGTCGAGTATAGGGTGTTACAGTAAGTTTGTTCTTGAACATAAATAAACTGAACAAGCTTTGTTCGTGTTCGGTTCGTTTGATAAACGAGCCTCAAAATCTTGTTCATGTTCGTTTATTTAGCTTAATAGACAAACATAAAAGAACAAAAATCGAACTGTTCATCGAACGCTCTGTTCATTTACCACCCTAAATAAATGAGGTTTTAGTTAAATGGTAAAATATAAATGTGAAAAACTAAAGAAGTATGGGTTCAAATTCTATTATGTGGGTATATTTTTCAATTATTCTATATAAAATAATAAAAATACCCTCAACGTGATATAATTTACTTTGTAAAATTAGGATATTTTCGTCTTTTATCAAGTTAGTACCTAGTTGTAACACATCTCAGTTAAGGACTTTATAACAAGTATAAATATAAATATTAAAGTTTATTTGTTATAAATATAAAATATCTTAAATATAATCCTAACATACCAAAATATATGAATATACAAATTATCAAATTTAATTACAAAAGTTTGAAACAACCATCGAGATTCCTCATTAGTTCTTGTCCCTAATTGCATTACCTTTTACAACAAGCAAACTTTTGCTTGCAACGGAATCAATCAACCCTTTCTTTTACTTCTTTCCAACAAGTTATAAATAAACAATCGGCCTTTACAGCTAGAACGATTGAACAGTAGGTCTGAATCAGAAATGGAATGTAGGAAATAAAAAATGGTATTTTGCTTCGGAAAATTCAAGATTTTTGGAACAATAATGGCTCCGATAAAGGGTCACTGTGTTTCAAATCAGAAGGTTTGTTATTAGTACCTGATTCAAGCTCTGCAACTGATGAATCCTCTCCCCTTTGTTTCAGTAATGACTTGAAGAGACTTGATTCTGTTTCTTCAGGTGATGAATCTGATCCAGATGCCATGTGATCTTCTTTTATTCTCTCAACATGTTGGAGGCATACTTGGACTGCATCATGCACTCTCACAAAGTACCATTCCTTGCCTATCAACTCTACGACACCGGATTTCGATAACATCAACAGAACATTCCTATTCGGATTGGAGATGGCTATCTGGATGTGCCGTGATTTATATTCATGGTGTAATTCTTTCAGAGCTTGGACTGCACCAGTGTCTATGTATGTAACAGCTGCAGTGGAATCAAAGGCAGCATTTTTCTTATAAGAAACTGCCCTCTCTCAACTCCAAAAGTAGTTTAGTTGGCTCATGCAGTTATGAATCTTTGAACGTGATGAATATTGTTGTTGGAATGAAATATACTTACGTGACATTTCCAAAACCACAAAATATATTCTTCCGACTTGTGGTCCACGTCTCGTCAATTTATCAACCACGATTTCGTATTCTCGCAACCTGACAGACAATAACGTTTTCTCAAATTGAGAAATCACGAACGTACACTCTAGAATTGAGCAACAGAAAATTTACAGATGCAAGATACCAAAGGCTGTTTTATTTTAATGAAGAAAGTTTGAACCTTTACCTGTCTTTGATGTAACTTGTGTTTGCAAAATAGATAGGTGAATCAATACGAACAATTACGATTCCGTTGTAAGTATATGCTTCTGGATACTGCTGAATGTTCCTGTAAACTGTGGTGCCAGGAAGGCGCCCCAACACAGCTGCAGTGCCAGTGGAGAAACGATACATGTTACTCGGGCTGGGATATGAATCTTGGAAACTAGTATGGATTAGGTGACATCCACTTACCGATATGAGGATTGGCTGATTCATGAATGACAAAGGCAAGTGAAAAACCTACCTGAAATGTTAAAATTAAAAGTATCCTTGGAGGATCATGTCTTTATAATCATGTTTGAATATATGTCGGATATGAATATTGCATAAAAGGAAAAATTGGAACATGTTTTAAAGCAGTTACCCCAATAAGGACACCAATCTCAATTCCGAAAAACAATGTTGTAATAGCTGTAATGGTCCAAAGAAGAAAATCTTTCTTGCCTACACGCCATAAGAAAATTGCTTCTTCATAATCCACCTAAAATCATTAAAATGCAAAAAAGAAACAAATGTTCAACCAAATATCCGATTTTACATGTCGTTTACTTTTTAATTCTGGTTGATTTCATATGTTGCTAATCTGGTTTGAAAAATGTTCCAACACAGGCTTCTCTCTTACTTACCAGGCTTATCACTGCAGAGATTACTATAGCAGCCAGAGCACACTGCAGAGGACCCATAGTTAGCATTCCTAGTAGTAACTCTTCTAGATGCTAACAGGAAATCTAGCCATACACAACAAACAATCAAATCCAACATTTGAGTCCATAGATCCCTCAATAAACCTATGTTGCTTCAACTCTTAATTTTTCTCAAAGTATCTGTCTTGGACACATTTTCTAACATGGGTATGGAAATACGACCCTCTAAATACTTGGAAAAAGGCGAAACAAATGGAGTATACCCATTTCAAGCACTTACTCTTATCTGACTCACATCCAAGTTCGAGTGACATAACAACAATACATGAGCAAATTCAGGTGGTGAGAAAGAAATAATATAAGAAGCACGCAAATGGAAATGATAAGAATAATTAAACCAAACGTGCTAACTTAAGAACTTACCAGTGGTATGTACTCAAATACTGGAGTCAAGAATAAAAGTGCACAACACATTACGATTCCTGTTATAACTCCAGCTAAGCCGGTTTTTGCCCCATTCTCATGATTCACAGCTGATCTCGAGAAAGAACCTACATGAAATGCACAACAAAATGTTCAACTGACTTGAGTTTCCAACGTTTCAGTACACAACATTCTTAAGAATAGAGTTGAACAATCTAACACTGAATCAAGAGATAACTTTTGAGTACATTGGGAAGAACTCTCACCTGTTGTGGGGTATGCTGAAAAGAATGACCCCAACACATTTGCAGCCCCAAGACCAAACAACTGTTGACAAAGAATCAAAGTTCATTACTACCTTCCCGAAATGTAAACAAAATTAAGCACATGATTAAACCATATATGGGTCAAGCAACATGAAGATTTAAAGAAACATAGTGTAGAGGAATGTGAATGATTGAAAATGGAGAAGAAAAAAGGTTAATCATTATAACAGCAAGTATAGAGGGAGTTGTACAACATTTTTACAGTATATACCTCTTGATTTGAATCCAGCTCGTACCCATTTTTTGCTGCCAATGCTTTGGCAATTCCAACGGATTCCTGAGATTCAAAAGATACCATTAGTAGTCACAATTCGAATTGGAAGCATGTATATATTTATTCCTGTTAGGAGAATGATTCATGTAATTTGTTACCAAGATGGCTACACCAGTAATGACAAGTGTAGTTGGAATTAAGGACTTTGCATGCTTAAAACCTTTAGGGATGGAAAAGCTGGGAAGGCCTTGAGGTATGTCTCCAACCTAAATCAACAACATCACAACATTATTTATCATTTGACTAAGATATAGTGTTGTTGTGACTATGTTGCTTGATTTAACATCCAACAATAAGCAGCATGTTAGTTCACATCATTCTCACCAATGTAATAGATGATGGATGATATATCTTGGCACTACTTGTGCCAAGAATGACCGCTGTCAGGGGACCCATAGCTCGTAAGAACTTTAAATGCTTCCTTGATTTTCCCTACACATGAAGCATAGAATTTATTACCAATTTAGGGGGAGTGTAGGAGGGAGAGAGATAAAGAGTTGGTACCAAATGCTTCATGGTCTGAAGTATCGCCAGAATTATAGATCCCATTACAAAAGGGGGCCATGAGAACTACAGAATGAGAACACCAGTTGTGGTTAAACAAATGAAAGCAGAGCAAAACACGTGGCAAAGTTGAAGGAAAAATACATGGATGTTTCCTCCAATTACAATAAACAATGCAAAGGAATATGTCAATTATACATTTAAGAAGTAGATGATTTTAAATTCTAGTGCTAAGGATTATGCCTTCTTTAATGAACGTATCAATAACATACAAATATAATACTGTAAATTTAATACCATTTAGGCATGTAAAGACATACCTTATCAGCTCCAGATATTATGCTCTTGATTATTGGCACAATCTCACTGCTTCGATCAATTTCATACCCCAGAAAGTATTTTGCTTGAGACAAACCAATTACAATGGCCGAAGCTGTTGTGAACCCAGAAATCACAGAATGACTAATGAAACGAATAAGCCATCCAAGCCTGACCAAAGTGGGAAAAGTATATTAAAGTTCTCCTAATACTGGAAGATCTGACTGTAAGATAATGCAGAAAAAGGTCCTAGATTATTAGATACACTAGTTATTTTCTTTGTGTGATAGAAGTAGCATAAACTCATCCTATGCTACTCGGACTATGATGTGAGTGTCATATACAAGCATGTATCTAATCTTAGTATGTTTTAACTTTTTATGTTTTTCATGTTTTTGAGATTGAGAGTTCATGGAGGATTATATCCCACATCTATGTCCAACAACGTCAGAGCTACATAACTTTGTAGCACTTTGTTGCTAAGAAAAGCAAACTTTCGGTAGGAATATTCAACTGGTTGATAACTATTTGAGCTAGCTGAGACAAATTTTCATGTTGCTCCAACTACATCTATGACTAACACATATTCAAACATAGGTACAGAATATTAAGTCCCAAAGGCTCTCTAAATGCATAGAAATCTTGGGAAAACGTGAACATGCTCGTGCACAATATCCGATACCCACACCTGAATTTTATTAACTCAGATACACACTAACTTGCATGATTCTTAAATTATTAATCACCAGCATAAGCAAAAGCAAAATTTAGATGAGAAAAGGAATGATTACTACCTCAATAGCCCCATTATGCATTCCAAGATCCCAACCATCAAAGTCAACACTATAGCGAGTTCTGTGTATAATGCATCTGATGAATCAACAATTTTACCTAACACGTTGGAGACGAGGAGGGAAGTCAATGCAGCGGGACCGATTGAAATCTGCCGTGATGACCCAAATATGGCATAGATAAAAATTGGCACAAATCCAGAGTCTGCATGCCCAAAACCACAATACATATCTTGTGAAAAAGATTTAAACTAAATGAACTGTAATCCAAGTTGCAATGTTTAAAAAGACAACAATCAAACGTTTAAACTCAAGTGTAGGTTTTCTTCTTCTTTAAATGGGGTTCACATTATAATGTCATTAATTCCATTAATGTATAGTTTTAGCTTTGTCTTGTAAGTATGTTTTTTTATAGAGAATATTGCATATGGGAGTTGTGAAGAGGTCCTACACTCAGTAATTTTGTAAAAATAAACCATATAAAGTGATTTGATTGTGGTAAAGAATAGTTGTATGAAAAAGGATTGGTGAAGGCATGGCATATATAAAAAGAAATCCTGAAGAATATGAATTGATGGTAACTTACAGAGCCCATAGATTGGTTGAAGTCCAGCTAGTTTTGCATATGACATTGCCTGCTCACATCAACAATCAAAACCCCCCAACTCACATCAACACTTCAATATATCTCAAAAACAATAACTCACTCCATTTCCATGACTGCCTGCCTTATTTATTTATCATTAAGCATTTTAATGGATGCGTTCAATGGACTTCGGGAAGGCATTAGACGAAGGTCCCTACATGAAGCTTAGCTTCATGTTGAGAGATGGTGGTCAAACAGAGCTAAACAAACTAGTAGAAAAAATCTAAAAAAAAAAAGAAAAAAAAAGTAAAACCCTTTAAAATTTTGGAATTCTTTGAATAATTTATAGATGACTCGGATAATTTTATTTTTAAAATTGAGTTAAAATTAAAATTTAAAATAAATAATATATAAATAAATCAAATGGATAAATTATCTAATTATTTTTTATTTAATTAAATATCTATTCAATTTTTTAAAATTGTAATTATCTAAAAATATTTATCTAATTTATTTTAAACAAAATATCATCCATAGAATCTAATTTATTTAAGTTAAATATTTTAGTTATTTAATTAACTATGTTTTAAGTGTACTAAAAAATAACTATGTTTTAACTTTTTTAGAAAACAATTAAGTGTTAATAGATTAAAGTCGCAATATTATAATTAAACATTAAGTTGCTTTTTTAAAGCATAATGATATATTCGATGATCCAATATAAAAAAAATTATTTTAATCTTTCATTTAATTATTTTTATTTTTCTTAGCTTTTAAATTTATATTTTTTTGTCAATTCACCTCAAAATGAAAGTTAATATTTTTTTTAATTTCACTACATGGTATACATGTGGATAACACGTCAACATTTAATTAATTTTTTAAAATTTTTAAAACTCAAAAATTATTTTTAAATAAAAAATCATTAAATTTATTTAAAAAGTATAAAAATATAAAAATATTTTTAAAATTAAAAAAATCCTGACATGGCATACAAGTGGCGATCCACGTGTATGCCACATTAGCAAAGTTAACAAATATTAGTTTTTTCATATATTTTGAGGTGATTTGACAAAAAAAATAAGTTTAAAGGCTAAAAAAAGGCAAAAAAAAATTTAAATAGAGGGCTAAAGTGACCTTTTTGTAAAGTTGGAGGGCAAAAATGTCATTATGTCTTTTTAAAATGTGTACTTGATTATATATAATATTTAGGCTTAACTCACAAATTGGTACCTAAACTATACTATTTTTTCTATCTTGGTACCTAAACTTTTTTTTATCACAAGTGATACCTAAACTATTTTTTTTCTTCAAGTTGGTACTTTCGTTAGTCAAATTGTTAAGTCTATTTAGGAAGAAAAAAAAAGCTTAACCCACAAATTGGTACTTAAACTATGCATTTTTTCCCATTTTAGTATATAAATTATTTTTTTCTCAAGTTGGTACCTCTATTAGTTCAATTATCAGTTAAATTGTTAAGTCTATTAAAAAAATAGAACCAATTAAAAATTGTCATATGACAAAAAAAAAGACAGTATTTTTTTGCTTTGTTTTTTCTTTCTTTAGAATTAGATCAATGATCAAACTAGTTACGCCACCGATTCTTGGTTTGATCAATTTGTCTAGTTCGATTAAATAAATTATTAAAAATTTATAAAAGTTAAAAATTAGAGAAAATCAGTTTAATTGGTTTTTTTAGTTTGGTTTAATCAGTCTGTATTAGTTCACAGGTCAATCGGTTTAACCCTATCCATGAGCTAGTACCTCAATTGGTTCTCGGTCCAATTGATTGGTTGGGTTTTAACAACATTAGTTTTGATTAATGAAATAACTTTTTTGATCCTATCAGATTGAGCAAGCAGGCAATAAAGTTTAAAAATAGAATTAATTATTAATGTCTAGATCTCATGAGGGCAAATGTTGAGCATTGTTGGTATTGCCATATATTATGAAGGAAGAAAAAAACAAAGAGAAATAATGTAAAAGAAAATATTTTTTTAAATATTTTGGAAGTTTATATGATGTGGTGGTTTATTATCGGTTAGAATTTTTTTAATAGATATATTTTAATGGTGTAAAAGGAGTAACAAAATAATAGTTTAAGTACCACCTATAAAAAAAAGATGTAATTCAGGGAAAAAAATGGTATAATTTAAGTACTGATTGGTGGGTTAAGTTATTTTTAAAATAGATTTAACGGTTAGACTAACAAAAATATCAACTTCAGGGAAAAAATAATTTAGGTACCACTGATGAGCTAAAAAAATGTTTAAATACCAAGATAGAAAAATAATATATTTTAGATTCTAATTTTTGGATTAAACCTAAAAAATTAAATGAAAAATTAAATTAAAGAGAAAATAATTATATATCCAATATGAATATAAATATTATGGAAATCACATATATTTAAAGGTGAATAATTATAAAATTAAATTGAAACTTACAAAATACAAAAGTAATTTAAATTATGGTTGTTCATTAAAATATATACTCCTTTTTTATTGTAGTAATTTTGATTTTCTTTTTAATATTCTTAGTTGAGTTGGGTGAAAGAGTATATAATTAATTAATTTTTATATTTATGAAAAGAAAAATAATTAGCATATTGTGCTTATAATTTTCTAGAAGATTTTTTTTAGAAGAGTTAAAATAGAATGAGTTAATAAGAGAGTTTTTATCTTATACTCAGTGAAATACACAAACTAATACTACTTATCAATGTAATTATTTACAAAAAAGAAATAAAAAGTATTGTAAATTTAATCTTAACGTAAAAAATTGATAATATATACTAATAGTATACAAAATATATGTTTTATTATGAAGTTTGAAAATATGACCTTAAAATAATTATAATAAATAGATATATCGAAGAAATTTGGATTTGAAATATTATATTAAAAAATTATAGTAAATAGATATGTCAATTTGTTATTATAAAATTTTGTACTTATGAAAAACAATTATAGTTAACGGTAACAAAAAAAAATTATTATAAAAAAAAATAATAATAATAACATTAATTAAAAAAGAGTGCTATAAATGGTATTATAGGTATAATATAATTTAAGTCAAACAATTGTAACATTAACACTATTTAAAACACTGTAGTATAATTTATTTTATGTTTTGGTTATGGAGTGACTAATAATTTTTTTAGAAACTAATAAAACAATTTATTTTGCACTTAAAAAAAATATATTCAATAATAAATATAGATGGAGTGAAAATAAACTTGTATCTTAATACTGTTTGGTTTTTGGATTTGTAACTTTTAATTATTTTATTTAAAGAGGTATAAAAATATGAAAAAGACACAAATGTCATAATAATATTAATTATAATTTAAAAGAAAGAATATTTTTATAATTTCATAACTGAGTTAATTACCAATTAATGGTGATACCAACTTAATAAAATGTTTACACGTATTTGAAATAAATTTCAAAAATGAATAATAAACTCTTTTTTTAAATTGAATTAAGCACTTAAATTATAGTTTTGTAACCATTATAATTATATAAAGATTTTAATATTATAATTTCCTATTCCCTTATCTTCATTGTCTTCCTTTCTAATCTCCATAAAATTTAAAGGCTGGCATATATAAATACCATAAAAGAATGTCATTGGGGAAAACGTTGTAACTCCATTTTAGGGTGCCCAGTCCCGCTATCCCCCAGTAAGTGAAAGTAAGGCAGGCAAAGGCAATGGAGGAATTGGAAATGATAGAAAAAGAGGGGAGGAAGAGAGTGAAAGAAAAATAGTACATTAAACATTAATTTAGTTTTTTTATTTTTATTTTTTAAAATTTTAAAATATTATAATTATTTATTAAGGTCACACAAGTTTCTATGTTGACATCGTTAAAAATCAGTATTTTAACTCATTTAAAAGAATTAATATTATTTGAAAATTCCAGAACTAAATTTGGTTAAAAAATAAAAATAAAAGTGACAAAAAAAATATAAAGCCCAAACTTATCAAATATTATTATATTATACATCACTAATTTTAGATGAAAAATCCTTACAGAAAAAAACATGAGTAAATAAAAAGGTCATTCCTCTTCTTTTTCTTTACTTCCGAGCGACCAAGCACTAAACTTGGGTTTCAATTTGAGAAGTAAAAAATAGATTCTTCTTTTGTAGAATTAAATTTGAAGCTACATAGTACAAAAACTTTTCAAATAACAAATTAAACGTTTTTTATTTTATAAATTTAATTAATTGGGATAAACTGAACCAGAAAAAAGAAAAAGGATTTTTAAAAGATGGTTAACCGCAAAAGGGAGTTGGTTAGGGTGAAAAATGAAGGGTATATATTAACAGACGCAGAGAAGTTGCGTTTTTCTTCCCTTTTTCTTGCATTTACATTTGCACACCAACCAAAGAAACGCAGAAAGAAGAGGAATCACCTGCGGTACGAGCATAATACCGACGGTAGTACCAGCCATGAGATCAACCTGCAAATACTCCCGCCATTTATACGTTCGAATCCAACGGCAACAAGGCAGAAACATCTCGACCCAATTAAAAAAGGTCATCTCTTTCATCTTTTCCCGCAATCTGGAAAACCAAGACGAGGAATAACCAGCACCGGAGCTCCCGTAGGACGTCGTGTCCGGGTGCTGGAGCTGGATAATTTTAACGGATCGGGTAGGCATGGTGAATAGGTTATGTGGGGGATGCGTAGAGTATCATAGATATAAGCAGCGGAAGGGGAGAGGGAGGCATAGGCGTTGTTGAGTTTTGTGGAGCTCAGTCCATATATAGGGACGTGGGCCAGGTTTCAGTAGATTATGAGGAAGAAACGAAGCCAAACTTTGTCGGTCCCAATTACAATTTCTCTTCTTCAAGATGTATTCAATTTTCACATTTATCAAATTTTAATCTCATTTTTCCAAGTCCCGTACTAATAGATACAGTTTAGTACATAATTACTACAGTAGCTCCAATGTTTTAAAGAGAAAATTAAGTAATAAAAATGCTATGAGCAAATATATTTAAAATTAAAACTCTAGGGATAAATAAATCTTGGTGTTATTTATGATTTGTTTGTATAGTTTTTTTATAGTGTTAAGATGTAATGATCAATGCAGTCTAGCACTTGTATTATTTTTGTTTTTTTTAAGCAAACAAACAATTTAAAGTAGTAACAATTGGTATCAGAACATACACTTAACATATCTAGTGGTAGTGACGAATCTAGAGGGGGCTGGGGAATATAAAATTATTATTTAAGCTCTTAAATTTTTTTTAAAAATTTTAAATTAGTAAAGATAAAATTATACTTTGCCCCCCTAAAATTATAAAAATTCGATTTAATCTTTTAAAAATTATAAAAATATAGACTATAAAAAAATTAAAATTTCATTCGGCCCCCCTAAAAGATTGTTCTAGCTTCGCCCTTGTCTAGTGGTGAATCCAGGTGTTTCTTTTTACTAACAATGGAAGGTTCTTCTATTACTCGTCCCTTTATACTTGAAAATGGCAACTATCCCTACTAGAAAGATAGGATGAAAGACTATATTAAGTCAGTTGATGAGAAAGCCTAATGGTCTATTCTCACTGGATGGAAAGCTCTTACTATTGGTTTTAATGTTGGAAAGGTTCCTAAGTCTGAGGCTAAATGGACTACTGAATAATAAAGAGTTGTCAATGTAAACTCTAAGGCCCTATATGCCTTATTCTATGGTATTGATATGCAAGAGTTCAAACGGATTTTCAAATGTATTATAACAAAGGAAGCTTGGGAAATTCTTAAAAATGTTTGATGTGAGCTCGCCACATCGTACGATTATATAACTAAGTGGGCCTTTGATTGGGTTAAGATCCAATTACATGTTTCTAATAGACCAAGATTCCGTGGGCCAAATTGGGCTTTGTTACATCAATAAAGGTTATTGGGCATTTCTTAATAAATAAAGGCGTTAGACCTAAGAAGGCCAATCATGAACCTATTCAAGATGTTTGGGTCCAACAATGTGTGAAGCCCAAGTGCAAGATGAAACTCAACATCTTTAGATGTGGCTACCTAGGCCATTCATTTGGACATTTAACTTTCAGACTGTGGAATTTTATCTGATGTGTTTTAATTTTCTTAAGTTATATTTTATGTGTCTTTATTTCTATGTTTGTGTTAATATTTGCATGTACATTGAGTCCAAGTGTTTGTGTCTTATAATTATAATGTTATTTTTTTTATGTCTAAGTGTTCATGTTTTCACATCCTGTTTATATTATTAAGTTTGTCATGTGTCACAAATTGATTTAATGTATGTTTTCTATTTTATGTGTTCAAGCATCCGTGCATTCTTTATAATGTTTGTGTCCAAAATTGTTATGTGTTTGTGTCTTCATGTTGGATTCCTTGTTTGTGTCTAGTTGTATCAAATTTACATAATGTTCTAAACTATTCTTTTTCCATGCGTCAAGGTTTCATAATTCTAAGTGTTTGTGACTTTGTTTGGATGATGCCTATTTATACTTTTTTGTAGGTACATTGGCCGACCACAAATTGCTCAACATGGCAAATCTTCACCTTCTTTCCCAAATACAATGGATGGATACATCCTTTTCACCTAATGGTTCATGCACACATACATGCACCTAAGGCCCTTCGTATTCCCTTCAAAATACAATGTGCTTCAACATTCATGAACGGTCAGATTTCATGAGCATTCATGTATGGAATGGATGGTGCCTTTATGGAGGTTAATTTGACTATTCGTTCGGTTTCATTGAACACTCCATATGCATGTATGGTTAAGAGGATGCATTTTATTAATGAAGCAACATTGAACCTTGAAGATGCATGGATGGAAAGTATGAACCTCAAAGATTCATGTACGGTTAGAAAGGGTGAATGCGACCATTTGATCATACATTGAATATGGAAATACATGCATCACATAGGTTCATGGATGATGATATGTGTACTCATTAATGGCCAGTTGTGGTCATTTATCTACCTAGCTTTCCTATAAATAAGCTATCATTTGTAAACTTAAAAAACTTTTGATCAATATATTTGTGAGATTATTTCTCTTTGTTCTTTACAAATATTTATCGAACTTATCAAGATTTTCATGTTATGGTGTTCACCAATCCGATCTTATCACTCCCTTTCTTTCTTTCAGGAGTGTGGCAGCCAAACTTATACTTGCAGTTCTTATCTCTATATAGATAACAGGTCAAGGTTTTCTTCTTAATACTTTTGATTCTCTAACTTGTCTTATAGAAAATGGGTCGGGGTCTCTTATATCTACGATTCTTTTCTAAATATAGTTATTGCGTTATGATCCTATTTTTATCTATCTTTGTTTTTGAGCTTGTTTTAGTTGGTTAGGCCACTAACTGTGTTCCTTTAATTCAAGTTCGGGTGTCGTTGTGTTCTTCGAGGTTCAATCAATTATAGGATAACATCAATGCTTATGAGGGAACTAATACTGTTAAGCAATCCAAGGTGTAGATGTTGTTGGAAAAAAAATACAATTCAAAAACTATTTTTTTGCACAACGATTTTTTTGAAAATCGAGCCAATTTATTATATTTATGGCAATAAACTTTTCCTGAAAAGTACCTGTGCTTTGTATAAGATGGATCCTTGACGTTTTCGGCTTTCTACCAAATGACCTTCTTTACTATTCTCGTTCCACGATTCGCTTCGAGTGTGGGCTCAAAGAATTTCAAGTCAAACACAGAATAGAAAATAATTTTCTTACGTTTTGTAGGAAACTAAACCTCACTCTTTTATAGAAACCGATGGAATTGTTATTCCCAAAAAATAGAACTTATACTTAAAAATAAATTCTCACTATTTTCGGGCAAAATAACAATATCTCAAAGTTGTGTATTTAGCCTGACTAATGCCATCTATTTATAGGGTGAGATAGAGGAACCCTAGTTGAATTACTAGAATATAAATAATACTTATTTAATAGAAAAATCAATCCCCTAGTTGAATTAGGAGAGAGGGGCGGCTAACCCTAATTAAATACATTAGGTTTGTCGTACATATTATGACGGGTTTTGGGCCTCTCATGTATCAGGTCCAATTATATGTGCTTCCTGGAATATTAACCCAACACTTTATAATTTAATTCAACCCAATACATGTTTTTATATTTTCAAAAATAAAATAATACTAAATTAATTTTAATTAATTAATTAATTTTCTAATAATTTTCTTAAACTAATTCTAATTCTATTAAACTCATGGTAAATTTATCGTAAAAGAATCTATAAGAAAATACATTTAATTTCTACATTCAATGGATTCACAATGACCAACTAATTTAATTTTATTTTCAAACTTCAATTACTTACTTAAATAATAATTCGAAAAAATTAAATTAATTCTCGGTTCATTTCCATATTCAGTGAGAAACCATATTCACTTCCGAATGTAACTCATTTTTCTAACTTTATCATTTTTATCCATTAATCATTTGATTCTAAATATTTATTTCTAGTTTTAATAAGCTAGCAGATGGACGGATTGGACATATGTGATTAGGGATCAAATGATTTATAATTAAATTTCAGCTTTTCACCTATTAATTATAAAATCATTTAGTCACGAAGTCATTCCACTATAGTATCGTGACTGAGCGCTCCCCAATTACATACCATTACGAAAGCTACTCAATCAATGCTCATCCAATGCCCTTGTCATAAGTTTGTTACCCTTATAGGATATCCTTAATATATTTGGGATAAATTCTTTCTCCTAATATGATTTCATTTTATCTCATGATAATTATTACATATTCCTTTATGAAAAGTCAATTACAATCAAATAGTAATTAAGTCATTTATCACAAAGACAAGTGACCTGTAGTCATGTTTACTTTTCATCTATCATGTAATGCCAATGAGAGGATATCATTTACCCATTTCTTGGGCTATTAATTCAACTGTTGTGAATGACGCTACATGCTATAGAAGTCATATACCCAATGCAGCAGCTTTCGATTCCTTATCTACTTGAACTAATGCTTTTACTTACATAAAAGTATACGAGTCACACATAAATAGTCCATCATCCACTTAGGATTGAGGTATGTCACACCATGAACGTCATATGTGAATAAATCCATAAATGGATTCAGGATCTATTCTCTTTGGTCCTGTCTGATGTATTGTCAGTCTAGTCAGTCACATCTATGTCTATATGTTCTAGGAGTCATCCGCTCCAATGCTCAAGACAAAGTATCTCCTTATTTAGACTTGATAGATGACATATTAGTCTTTCAATCAATTTGTTCATTTCTGATTAGACTAAGGACATTTTAGATTCATCTAGTAATATAAGTTGTCATTTCGTATTACGATCCGACCACATAATACCTCTAACTATTAGTTAAACATTAGATAACCAATGAGCTAATATTTACTTCCATTTTGCTTTGCGTGCAAAAACTATTGAGAAAAATATATTAAGGGTGTTGATCGCCTCCGAACGTACTAACGTCCAGAGTGTGAGTATTGTAATAAAATAGAGAATTACGAGGCGGTATTTGCAAGTATACAGGTCGAGTTGTAATATAGAGTTTACAACAAAGTAGGTGAGTACTCCGAGGATCATACCTAATGGAGGCAAGTACTAAATCAATTTAAACCCAAAAAATTAAATATCTAATTAATACTCTTTAATAAGTTATAGTACGAGAGTAAAATACGAAGTATTTTTAGGGTTTGTAAACTAATAAAGTAAAATCACATAAAAGAATTAAAACTGTAAGAGATAGAAATAAATAAAGTGAATCAAATCTGAATATGGGTGATCAACTCGCTTCGGTAATCCCAATTAACTGTTGTCTCAAGTTCCTAGTCAACCAACTAGTCGCTACCCTAGCAGGATATTCCAATCTTCCACTAACATAACGAGTCAATAAGAACTACTTATCTTCTGACTTCACAATCCAGACTGGCTTAGGGTAAAGGTGTTCACGAATGGGAAATACCAATTTTGGGTTAATTCCCACCTTGATGACTTTCTAGGGTTGTCAGGCCTAGGGTTTGTTTCACATTCTTCCTTTTTCAAACAGTTGATCCGTTGAGTAACCCTACAAAACAGTTAAGAGATCATGCATTCAGTCGCTAATCCCCTATAGAAGGATTAGTTCCTTATAGCATTCATAAACAACATGGAATTTAATCATAAGGAATGGAGTGAAATTGAGAGTTTAAGAAAACCTGATTGATATTGATGGATAGTGCGTATCTACAAAAGTTGATCACCTTTACAATCAGATTTCTTGAAGAAAACAAATAACTAAAACTATGAAAACTTAAGAAAGAAATAAAAAAAATTCTTAAACCTAAAGAGGAAATCTAAGCTAATGGAATGCCTCTATAATGTATGCCAGAAAGGTCTATTAATAACCTTCAGGTAGTTGTCGTCCTTAGCCCTAGGGTAACTAACGCTCACGAGCTTAAAGAAATGGCCCTGCTTCATGTTTTATTCTCATCACAAAGTCGATGTTGCGACACACTAAGACTTGTGTCGAGACGTAGCAACTAGCATGTTCCTCTGTAGCCATCTTTAGGGGTATGTCGCGACACCCTCAGCCTGTATCATGACATTGAAGGTAGTTTCTCACTTTCTCTATTCTGCTCTCTACGTTGCAACATTAGATCCCCCATTTTGCGACATAGCGTCTAACATTGACTTGAAATGCCTTCTAATGGTCTCCTGCACACTCACTGTAACAGCCCATTTTCAATAAAATCAAAACAGTGAGTTTGAGGCCATAAATTTGATGAGTAAATTAGTATTTTATTATTATTTTAATGTCTATGGGAAGTTATTAAGGTAGTATAAAAATTGCGGTAAGAAATTTCGATGTTTGCATGATTAATTAGGTAAAAAGGACTAAAACATAAAATGTGTAAAAGTTGAGTTCTAATAGCTAAAAGAGTCAAATAGCTATGGAACCTGGAATTAAAAGACTTAAATGGTAATTAGACCGTTTAAGTAGTAAGTGGATATACATGGTTTTATTGAAATTTTCTTGTTTTTAAATGTTAAATTAGTCATTTAGTAATTAAAAAGAAAATTAAATAACAAAAGATGAGAAAACATTGTCATATTCATCTTTTGCTAATTAGAAAACCTAAAAACACCATTGGAGAAATAGGGTATTTGGCCAAGCAATCCTTGTGTTCATGGTATGTAATTTTACCTTGTTTTTAATGATTTTTATGTTTTTGAAGTCGTTTTAGCTTAAATTAGATAGCCCAGGGATTAATTTGCAAAACTTTTAAAAGTTGAGGGTGATGCCAAGAATGTTCTTGAATGATTTTTGGTGTTTAATGCTAGATTATGAATCTTTGTTGTTGAATAAACAAGTTTTGTCAAGTAAGTTTTGATGAAATTTGCATTTAGGGATTGATTTGTAAAAATGGTAAATTTTATGTTAAATTTATGAAATAAGGGTTTATTTGGGTTGATATAAGTCCTTAATAAACTTGGTTAGCTTTAATGGGGATTTAAATGTTTAGATTTCAATTTATAAGCTTAAGGACTAAATTGTGAAAAGTTAAAATGCTAAGGGCAAAATAGTAATTTTGTATAAAAATGAATTATGGTTTAAATTGATATATAGAAGTACTCAATTGAATGTTACTATTATTTTAGATCACGTACGGGTTGACGATTGCGGAAAAGGAAAGATTTCGGAGTAGTTCCTGTGTTTCGCAATTACTACAATCTAGTTCGGTAAGTTCATTATATGCTATTTTTAGTTGAATTGAATACCCGTTAGTGATTAATCTTTGAATTGCATTAAGAACTATGTTTAAATATAGAAGTATAGTGTTATTTGAACTTTATGCCTAGCAAGCTTTGTGTCGGTGTTATTCAGGCTTTGTGCCGGTGTATTAAAAGTTAACATCCATTTGGAAATTTTTAGTTGATAACAAATGAGTCTATTATCGAACTTACTAATCTCTCTTATGCTTATTAGTTTGATTTGATTTTTTAAGACTCTTGGAATTTTTGTTTTAATTGGATCGACTCGGAAGCTCACACACTATCATCATCATCATCTCGGTAGTCATTTTGGTTCTTGCTATAGTTGGTTAAAATGACACGTATTAGGAAAGGTCCTTAGTAATACGATATTTTAGTGAATATGTAAATATTAAAAGTTGATATGTTTATGCTTGTTGATAGTGAATGGTTTTAAACTTGGTTGCATAACTAGGTAAACCTTTTTGGAACACTTATATGTAGTAAATGTACAAATCTTTTTGGTGCAAAGCGTTGGTGCATGAATGCTTCAATTATGTGGTGTGTAGTATCTTAGTAAGTAATGAGTTGTGATCCTTGATTTGTGATAGGTTTTTGACATGTTTAGATAAGATATGGTTGAATGCATTTGAGGTGCCTTATTAACATATTGGTTGGATGGATTTATGGCCTATTGAATTGATTGTTTTATGCATGTATTCATATGTTTTGATGCCTTGAATGCGGGAACAAAATTCATGTAGGTGCATTTTTGGGTTGAGGATAGAATGGCTTGAATTTGGCCAATTTCATGTCCATATGGCCTGAGACACGGGCATGTGTCTCAACCGTGTGTGACACACGGCCATACGACACGACCGTGTGTTTCCTGTAGGTTTTAAAGGCATTCAAGTCAGGCAGTTACACGGCCTAGCACACAGCCTGGCACACGGACGTATGGCTTGGCCATGTGACCCAACTCAAAGAGTTACATGGGCACGTACACGGGCGCGTGTCTCAGACATGCGAATCACACGGCCTGACCACACGGTCGTGTGAACCCTGCAGTTCAATTTTTCTAATTTTTTCTTAAATGTTCCAAATGTTTCCGATTTAGTTTCGAATTGTTTCTAAAGTGTTTCTTAGGCCGCGATGGCTCAATTAAGGGACGTTATGCATGTACATGAATGGTGATTGATATATTTATGTTGAGAATTGAAATGTATGTTTTAAAGTTACATTTTTACGGTAATGCTCCATAACCTTATTCTGGCGAAAAATATGGGTTAAGGGTGTTTCACTCACAAAGTATGTTAGCTCTCCCTTAAGCATCATTCGGCCCTTAAGGTTAATAAAAAACTCAATGTGCACATTTTATTGAATGTAAACAAAACTAAAGAAACTGAATTAAAACATAACGAAAATGTTTGTATATAAGCTCTTTAAATGTCAAAAATAGTTTAATCCGCTACACCGAATTACGACAGATCAGGTATTAATGTAATTCATGAATAATTTTATAAAACTAATTTGTTCGAAAAAATAAAAGTTTACAAACGAATATACTACACTTAGGGCACCAGATCCAACTGTCTCCCACTTGTCCTAGTTGAGTAGATGAGTCATATTTGACATTCACATGCTCTCCATGTTTTTCTCAAAACTCCTAGCTAGTAGAGTCTTGGTAAATGGGTTCGCAAGGTTTTCCTCTAATGTGACTTTGAATACATTTGTGATTTTTTCTGTTGTTGCCTCTCTTATTATGTGATACTTTTTATTAATGTGTTTCATCCTCTTTTGGATTTTGGTTTCCTTGGTGATAGATTTTTCCATACTAGCAAAAACTTCAAGATTCGTAAGGAACTTTTGAAGTCATATTACTTCGTTCGTAGCCTAAAAACAACCACATATTCAGCTTCCATAGTGGATTCAGCAATATAGGTCTTCTTGACACTTCTCCACACTATAGACTCGTCGCCTAGGATAAAAACACAGCCCGATATTGATTTCATCAATTTCTGACATGTTTGAAAGTTAGAATCGGTATATCTGATAGAAGTAAGATCTTCTCTAAAATACACAAGCATATAATCTCTTGTTCTTCGAAAATGTTTGAGTATATGCTTAACTGTTTTCTAATGTCTTAGACCGAGATTCACCTAATATCAACTCACCAACCCTACTGTGAAACAAATATCTAGATGTGTGCATAACATAGTGTACATGAGACTTCCTACTACTAAAGCATAAGGGACCTTTCTCATGTTTTATATTTCTTTCGTTGCCTTAGAACAATCCTCCAAAGAAAGATAAAATTCAAAAATAAAAAGTTGAGTTCCCTTCTTAGAATTTGTCATTGAATAACATTCCAATATTTGGTTATGTATGAAGCTTGTGCTAATGCTATCACTTTGTTCTTTTTACCTCTTAGGATACAAATACCTAGAACAAAATTAACTTTTCTCAAGTCATTCATGCTAAATTGTTGAGTTAACTACAGTTTAATCGATGACAATGTCCCTACTTCATTTCCACTGAGTAGAATGTTATCGACATATAGAATAATAAATACCACCTTTCCATCCCTAATACATTTATAAACATAAGGTTCATCTATGTTTTTCTCAAATCTGAAAGTTTTGATCGTTTGATCAAATCTTTAATTCCATAAGCGAAATGTTTGCTTAAGTCCATATATGGATTTATGACGTTTGCAAACTTTATGCTCATTTCTTTTAGCTATATATCTGATGGGTTGTATCATATAGATGCTCTCTTCAATATAGTCGTTCAAGACTGTTGTCTTGACATCTATTTTCTAGGTTTCTTGTCTGTGTTATTACAACATTCACCAGGTGATTATCTTCTTCGATTTTGAGATATCTTTAGTTAATGATTGTATATATCACAAGATCAATGGGAGTAAAGAATAGTCTCGATCAATGCCCCAATAATGATTTTGAGATTATGGGAATTCATAAGATTCTATACATTTCAACAGCGAAAATCAAATGTATGTTCAAGCTTGTACGCATTTGGATATTGAGTACATTATTGGGATGTTGTGAAAATATTTGAGCAATTTAGGTATGGATCATTGGAAAGAAACCAAACCATTCATACATTATATTCAGAAAATAAAACATTACTTGAACATACCAGAGGTTCGATAAGTTAGATATTGTCAAGTATACAGACTCCGATTTTATGGAATATGGACGTAAAATTTTGTCACTAATGTGCAAGTTATGACAATAAATTACAGTTTTTTATTCTAATAACAACAAGAGAACATCAAAGTCAAAGCACATACACTTTAAAATCCTAGTTGTTAAAGAAAGACTTCAAAGTGGTCAGGTGTCTATAAAGCATATTGCTAAAAACTCCATAATTGTGGCTCCGCTTACTAAAGAACTACCACCCGAGGTTTTTTATGAGAAAACTGCTCGCATGGGTGTAATGTCATTTTGGTATATCTAGTTTTAGTGGGAGTTTGTAATTTTAAAATTTTTTTTGTTATAGACACATTTTTGGTTATTTTAGTTTATACTTTTTAATTTTATTTTCTACATGATTAAGATTTATTTAGTTTATTTACAATTTGATTTTAGTAAATTTAGATTTCACTAAGGTTGTCATACCCCAAAATGTGGATTAAATTTTTGGGATTAAATTGGTAAATGTCAAAATTAATTTATATTCTGCTCAGGAATGTAATTGGGCCTTTGTCTGGGACTGGTTTATTAAGAACTTCTGAAAAACCCTAAACCCAAAATTTCATTCTCATCTTTTTCTCCTTGTGTCGCCTATACATGTGCCGAAAAACCTTAGTGCCGAAACCCTAGGTATTTAAACCTACTTATGCTTGGTCGGCCCTCTATTTTCTTTTCCCTTGTTTTTTTGTTGCCGCCTTAACCATAGTCTTTGATTTTTCCTTTGTTTTCTCTGTGCCACCCCTCTCTTCCTCTCTTCTTTTCTCTTCTATTTTCTCCATTGTGTCGTCTCTCTCTTTTCCTTTCTCTTTTCTCTTTTTCTTTCTTTTCTTTCTCCACCTTTCCTAACTACCACGCATTGCACCCCTTGAGCCATCTATTTTCTCTTTTCTCCCTAGTTGCTGCCATATCCTCCACCATCATTGGACTACCATTTCGCTTCTTTTTTCCAAATCACCCCTCATAATTTTGAACCCCAGTGATGCTTAGGACTAACAAAGATTGCTTTTGTTTCTTATTTGCTACCGATCAGTAAGTGAAACCCTTAGTATTGGTTACACTATGCTTTTAGATTTGTAACGGGGTTGTGATTTACTCCCTTTTGATTTGTTTAACTAGTTCTTTCTTGATTTTTTCCCAAAACCTTTACTGTCGATTTCTAACATGTGTATTTTACAAGTGGTTGTCATTTGAAGGGCCAGATCTAAGTGAACCTGATTAGATCTAAACTAAAGAGGTGTCGCTTGGGCGTGTGGATGAAGGTGTGTGTGTGTTTTAATTGTGATGTAGTGTGTGTGTGTGTGTATGTGGCCTTTGACAGAATGTGTGGGTACTTCGAGTATGTTTACTTGCTGATTTTATTTATGATTACTAAAGAAATTCGATTCGTGAATCTAAAAACCAAGAAATGTCAAATTTGAAAGAGGTATGTCCTCTGTTAAGTTGCTGAAAAATTGTGAATGTTGTTTGGTTGGAAACTCGATTTGTGTCGTAAGTTTAGATGTAGTATGCTACCATTTTCTGATTCATTACTGTTGAGTACGTGTTTGATGTTGTTTCAGTATTAATTCAGCAAATTTGACTGATGCGTGCTTTCTGTATTACTTAAACAACAAATTATTACAACTCGCATGATAATAGCATGTTAACACTATTACTGTTACTATTTTTTGTATTGATAACATGCCATTTTGTTGCATTGGGATTGGGTTATTGAACGAGGAAGTACAAACTTTAGCAGTTGGATCAAATCACAGATCAAATATACTAATTTAGTGGCGGCACTGCTGCAAATACTGTTTTGGTGTGTAGGGATGGACGAGTTCTGGGGAACTCTTATTGTGGTGTGTAGGGTTGGATTAGGTAGTGTACTACACTGTCGTTCATAAGTATGTTGATAGTTACTGTGTTTTCTGTGAATATCGTAATACTAATATGTATTGTATAGTGCATGGTTGTATGATATTAGTTATTGCTTATTATGATTACTGCTCACATGTTTAGACCAAACTGGGCTTTATAGCTCATCCTTTAGTTTTCCCATCCTTCCAGATAACTCGTGTGGTTAGGGCTTGAACTCGGCTTTCGGAGCACTTTCGTCAGATTTTGCCTTTAAAACATATTTTTAAACTATTTTATAAGTTCTATTTGAATTTTGTTTTGTTAAACGAAGTGTGGCATGGTCTTATGGGTGTTTTATTTGGGGTTTAGTATTACTCTTTGTTTTATATCAAACTTGAATTTGGCTAAGGACTTTAAGATTATCAAATGAGTTTAAAATGGTCCAATTAATATTTTTCTAACAACTTTGAAACTAAAATTAAATGGAAGAAACAACTAATATAAATTGATTTTTTCATAAAATGGGTTAAATCGATACGTGTTTTTGAAATTGAAACGAAACTATTTTCTAATAAACGATTTTCACCAGTTCTGGAATAAAATATCAATACCCTAGAATTAAGTATTGATACTAGAGCGAATAAATATTTTCAAATCAAACAGAATGCCAAATTGGTATCGATACCCATAAACCGTTTTGGTGCCTACTGATAACGTTTTGTTTTAAAATTCTAAAAATTGAAAGAATGCCTAAATCATATCGATTCCTTAACAAGTATTGATACTTTTCTAATAAGTAACAATTTCTTTGATGAAAATTTGAAACTTTTGTTCCTATTGCTTTTTATTGAAAATGAATATTTTTACTAGGCCATTTCGGTGGCTAATGTGACCTTCATAATTCGGCCATAACATCTGGGTCGGGTTGGGGAAGTTACAAAAATTAAAGAGGACCAATTGAAAATAGACATATTTAGATCACATTGCATGTAATTTTCATACTACATATTCATACTTGATTTTTGTCATTTGGTTATGTTAATATATGTGGTCAAGGATGAATTTAGTTATGATATATATAACAAAAGTCACGTTGGTTTTATGTTAACATAATTATTGGATGAGATTGTTTAGAATATCTTTTCAATATGATAAAAAAGTAGTGAGATCATAAAGTTATATAATGACTTGTAATTATAAGGTAATCATTATATGTGTGTGTATGGTCCAAGTGGGAGAATGTTGGATATTATGGACACCACTTATTTATAATAAGATAGCTACATGTTATTATTTACTATCATAAAATGTTAGTTCAAATTAAAAGTGATTTAATTTGGTTAAATTTTATTGGGCTTCAGTTATTAAATAAAGTGTGGGTCAAATAAGTGTAGGTATTCTAGTAACTAATTTCTAATTGATGATGGGCTAATTTCTAATAAAGTGTGGGTCAAATAAGGTAATCATCCCATCGTTAGAAAGAGAGTCACCTTTTCTAAATTACTTGTGTGTTAATTTGGAAGATCAAAACCACAAAACTCGAAAATTTTAAGATATCATTAGATTCAGGTACACTTCTACATCTAGTTTTGTTTTGTATTTGTTTTTGCTTATCTAACATGACAGATCTTGGTTTATGATTCTAAATTTATATTAGAGTTTTATGATTCTAACACAAAATTGTTATTCATAAAGTCTTTTATGCTTTTTAGTAGCGTATGGCATGCACTTAGGCATTGAGTTTTGGTATTTGAGTAATCTCTTGTAGACTTGATGCTGATTCTGGTTATTTGGAACATATTAATGATATGTGGTAACTTTGGACACTCCTATATTGACTTTATGTTGAAGATTTTATTAGTATACAATATGTTTTAGCTTTTCATTTTATGTTTTAAACTTGTTTTGACAGTAAAAGTACCATAGGGGCCTTTGTACTAAGAGGTGTATTGCATTTTGCGCCATCTACTATGAAAAGGGGCAAATTAGACCTTTTACATTAGAAAAGTAAAAAATGGTCATTTTGTTAAAATTCCATCCATATGTGTTGTTGAGTGATGATTTGGTTTTTTTTTTAAATTTTTTTTATGTAAGTGGCCTAGAATTAAAGGATGATTAGAATTAGATAAGTACCATGGAATCCCCAATATTAAGAGTCGAGTTGCATTTTACCCCATCTACTTAAAAAAGGGCATATAATTAGCCCCCATGTAAGTTAGATAATTGAACAAACTAGCCCTTTTATTAAAAAGATTATCCATTTTTACTATTAAATGTTGATGCTTCTAATAAAGGAACTAGATACACCACGTATACCTTATTCTAATGTGAAAATATTTTAAAATTTAAAAAAATCCTTAAAATAAATAATTTTTAATAATTATAAAAGAAATTATAGAAAATTATTTAAAATGATTAAGAATTATAAGAAATTATAAATAATAATTAAAATTTTAAAATTTATATATATACATTAGCATGTTTAAAGAATTCAAATATATCTACATGCATCTTCTTAATCCAGTTGATATTTTTTTGTTAATCAAGTTTACCAATCCTATTTTGTTACTTTCTTATTATTCTTATTATTTTTTAAATAATTTTCTATAATTATGTTCAATTTTTTATAATTATTTAAGAAACAATTCACGAATATTTTTTCACACTTGAACTAGGGCAATCATTTGTTCATGTTCATTTTAGACATTGCTTTAAATAATTTTTAATAATTTAAAAATATATAATTTCTTATAAATTTTAATAGTTTTTAAATATTTTTTATAACGCCTTTATAATTATTTATTTTTGAGTTTTTTTAATTTTTAAATATTTTCTTATGTGGTAAAATATGCTACATAAACATAAGGTACATGTGACGCACCATGTATCACTATCTAGTTGTTTCGTCAGTCAAGTCACCACTCAAAAGTATAAATGGATGAATTGTTTAATAGAAGGACCAGTTTGCTTTTTTATCTAAAGTATATAGACTAATTTGTTTTTTTAGTAGAAAGGGAAAAATGCAATCTAATTCTTAGTACAAAGGGATCCCTGGTAGATTTACCTACTCTTATTCATCCTTTAACTCCACGTCACTTACATAAAAAAATCCATATTGTCACTTAACAACACATAAGGATAGAATTTTTTAATGAAAGGTCAATTTGGATTATTTTCTAACATACAAGGGTTAATTTACCCTTTTTTAAGTAGAGGGGGCAAAATGTAGTCTGCCTTTTACAGTCACAGGGCTAGAACTAACTGCGGCCCCTGACACTAGTATTGGGATACCAAATTTGCTTGCATAACTTTTGTAATATGTTTAACATGCTTAGGAATATTTAGAGACAAGATTTCTTGATTTAAAGTGTTAGTTTCACATATTTTTGGGTTTATGTCATGTCTTAAGACAATAAGAACAAAATTGTTTAAGCATGCATCCCCAGGTGCATGTCTCAAGACATATCATGCTCATCTCGAAACATAAGGTGCAATGTTTTAATATATGGATCTTGATGCGTCGCGAAGCTAATTAAAAATTTGAATAAAGCTAGTTCACCTATCAATTAGTAGTATAGCTACTATAGCTACGGTGAGCAAAGATATCGTTCCCATGAAGACTAATACTAAAAGTACTAGTAATTACCGTCTTTATATTATTTAATCTAATAATTTGAGTGATTGATTAAAAACTAAAATTAACTAAATTAATTAACTAACGAACACGACAAAGAACAAAACAGGAAAATAATCGATTGATAACTAAGAAGTGAAACAATACACAGGAAAGAATCCGCCTAAATTTCATCTGTCACTATTAATTTAAATTACACAATTTCTTTACTAAGTATATTGACCCGTGAAATCCCTAAATTATGAAAATATCTCTTTCGAGCATAAGAGCAACTAACTCTAGGTTGATTAATTGAAATTTCCTTCTAATTAAAACCCCTTTTATCACATTAACTCATGCTATGGATTTCCCTATTAGATTTGACTCTAATGCAATTGATTTATGTCGTCATATTTCTAGGATTGCACGCAACTCCACTCAACTATGCAAGATCTACTCTTAAACAAGATCTATTCAACCACTGATTTAACTACATCAAACATGGATTCATAATCTAGAAATATCAAACCATGAATTAAGTACACATAATTGAGAACAAGAACTAAATATTTATTGCGTAAAATAAAGATCAAATGATAGAATCCATCATAGGGTACATCTCCCTTACATATTTAGAGAATCAGTTCATGCTTGAAAATAAAAGCATCCAAGATACAGTATAACTGAAAGAAACAAAAAAACCATGATAACTTCCTAAGAAATCAACTGAGAATTTTAATCTTGATGGATGTCTGCTTCAAATTCGGCTTCAATGGTGTTTTTCGAGTTGTTTTCATGAATATTCTCTGCCGGCTCTCTCCTATCTTCTTATTCTTGTCATATATACGTCTTAGAATGGCTGAAAACCTAAACATTGTGATTTCCCATTGTTCGGTGCGTAATTTCGCGAAATCGATTCAATCTACCACACGCCTGTGTGGGTCACACGGTCGTGTGATCTGGCCGTGTGGAATGGTTCAACCCATGTGGCTCTGGCAGCTTACTCCAACACTCCAGTTTTCGCTTGTTTTTCGCTCCTTTTGCTCCCAAGTGCTCTATTTAGCATTAAAACATGAATTTAAAGGATTAAGAGAATAAAATTCACATTTAACATTGGATAATCATCCAAAAACGCATTAAGAATGAAGTTAAAAATGTTACTTTTAACACTTATCAAATATCCCCATCGTTAAACGTTTGCTTGTCCTCAAGCAAGATTCGCAACGCACATTCAAGTTAACTTCCCTCAATTTATTATTTTCATCAATCATGTTTTAGGATAATCTACAAATAATCATGCATTGGAAATTCACACTAAAATGGCACTAAATAGTACAAACAATCAAAAAAAAATAAAGCATAAAAACATAGGTGTCTCCCCTATCTTAACAATTACTTGAAATGCAAACTAAATAAGAATTAACACCCTCACTAAGGTTCACTAAAAGCACTCAAGGTGTTTAAGGTTCAAGTAATGTGCACTTAACAGTCGAACAAGAAATATTATTACCATAGGCTTGCTTGAGAATCAAATCACCACCAATATGGAAATGAGATGACACACCAATTAAGAGGTCTTTACAAGGTTGTAACAGGGCTTAGGTTAAGGGTGTGGAAAAGGTCATAAAAGTTGGTTACAATCAAGACTCGAGTTGATAAGTTACCAAACGTAAAAAAAAATAGTTGTTGAATTAAAAGAATTTACACCAACAAGAAATGAAAAGTGAGTATAAGCTTTTATACAAAAGATGAGACTAATTATTCAAGCTCAATTTAATTTTTTTCATTTTTTATTGATTTTTTTTTAGAACAAAGTCAAATTCAACAATACGAAAGATAAAATATAGCCAGACAACTAACCAAATTGAATCTCGACAAAAAGGGAGTCAATAAAAAGAAGTTTACAACATTAATGGTGGGTTACAAGTTAACATGAATGGGTGATAAGAAAAAACAATGTGTTAGGATCAATGGGGTTTACTACGAGCTAATTCAATAGGTAAGTTATTTAAAGGTTAAGTGGATTAAATCCTAAGCGTCTCTATCATCTCCGTATATCAAATAAAAAATATGGTCTCAACATGTATAACCGAAGCAAATTTTAGAATAACAAATCCAATTGACATACACATAACTAAAAATAAAATGAGCACGGAAAAATATATGCTCTATAGGCTCAAAAACTCACAAAAATTTATAGTTTTGATGTCAAACTTGTAATTTTAAAATTTCAAGATAATGCTTCAGTTCAGGGAGACAACCTAAAATAATAATTTCTAAAAAATGACTTATCATGCTTGACTTTCTCATGTCTTAAAGTATAAATAAAACAATGCACAAAAATCCACAAACTATCCCCAAACAGAATCAATAAAAACTCCAAATTAAAAAAATAACTTTAATGTTAGGTTTGAGAAAATTACTTAAACACAAAAAATAAACTATTCAGGGATTATATCGCAGAAACATATAAAATCCTCCCCACACTTAAGATGTACATTTCCCTCAATGTACAAATAAATGTAGTCACAATAAGCAAAATATAGTAAGAAAAGGGGAGGAAAGAGAACTAAAACTGCCCTGAATTTGGATATTATGCCGGAATAGAGAAATCTAGAATCCTAAGAGATCCTAAACCAAGTACATGGTTCCGAGCACACTAATAAGAAGGTTGAGAAAAATAAAATAAGAAAAAGAGATGACAAAATAGAAAAAAAAAGTCGACAAAACAATAACAATAAGTGTATAATAAAATAAAATAAAACATATAAGTCCAAAAAATAAAATAAAAACAAATAAATATAAATATAATTTGGAGGACTTTTAGGTGTGTGGCGGTGGGGAAGATAGAGCGGCGATTAGGGTTTGGGTTTGGTGAAATGGGGTAGACAAAAGAATAAAATAAAATAAAAACCTAGCTTTAAAAGAGGGTACACGGCCATGTGTCAGGTCATGTAGGTCACACGGTTGTCTGGTCAAGTCGTGTATCTCTCTAAAATTGAAATAAATTTAATCAACAACTCTTTCAGATTCGACTTCTTTTTTTGCTGATAAGATTTTTGAAAACTCGGAGGGGTTTGTGACCTTTGATTTCCTTGACCACCCCAAGAAAAAAATCCAAATCGTCATTTAACAACACATAAGGATGGATTTTTTAAGGAAAGGTCAATTTGGAGACAATATTTTCTTGCATAACTTTTGTATTATGTTTAACATGCTTAAGAATGTTTAGAGACAAGATTTCTTGATTTAAAGAGTTAATTTCTCATATTTTTGGGTTTATGTCATGTCTCAAGACAAGAAGAACAAAATTGTCTAAGCATGCATTCTCAGGTGCATGTCTCAAGACATATCATGTTCGTGTAACACCCCCTACCCGTATCCGTTGTCGGAACAGGGCACGAGGCATTACCGGAGTTTATTGAATATTTTCAATAATTCTGAATCATTTATTATTCATATTCTGAAAATAATCATAACGTCTCTCTATTGGGATCTCGAAGCCCAAAACATTTATTAGGAACCTACTGGGATTAAATCAGAATCATAGGGAATTTTTTTCGCAGAATCCTAAATATATATATTTTTAGATTTTAGATTTTTTTTCCGAATTAGGTGCAGGGTTCATACGGGCGTATCACATATCAAATATTTTCATAAGAAATTGCATAATTGAAACCTTTTCACTCTTTCATAAGCTTAATTATATTTTCATCTAAGCGCTTACCATTTCAATGCACCTTATAATTAAACATATTACCATTCAACAATAATTTGGCACTTGCCTAAACTTCAAGCAACAACATTGGTTAGCGTACTTTAATATTGACAAACTTATTTTCTCTCCATGTCTCACTTAAATATATTACTCGTCTTAATACACATAATTTTTCTTGTATCAACGTATCAAAGATAGTCTCATATTTACATGTCATGATACATATCATTTTCTTGTTGTTTCTTCTTAAATATAAATTATTCAATTCATTATGACAATATTTCATGTACCATAATTTTTTATAAGTTCAATGTATATTTATTCCTATAGAAATTCATAATCTTGAATATGCATAATTATCAAGCAAGTTTCACATACATGTATTTTCCATGTCATATTTTAGTATATCAAATAATTATCATTTCTATGTATTTCAAGTTTAATTTCATGTTTTTAAGTACTTATCATTTTCTATTTTTATCCCATTGAACTTCTCGGAATTTTGATGGATTTTCAGGGGTGCACTTTAGTATACAAATTCGGGCCCGTCAAGTCATATTTATGTGCGCACATCTTCCAATTCAGAGAGAACACTCCCGCGAACCTCATTTCTTACAGCGGGATTGCCAGTCCAGGCTAAATCCCCTGCAAGAGAGCACACTCCCGCGAACCTCATTTCTTACAGCGAGATTACCAGTCCAGGCTAAATCCCCTGTAATATAAACTCATAGAGTATTGTCGGGATTACCCGTCCGAGCTAAATCCATTTTCCACATATTCTTCGGGAGGGCTATATCAAGATCACCAGTCCGGGCTAGATATTTTTCACACATATTCTTTGGGAGGGCTATATCAGGATAGGATCACCCGTCCGGGCTAGATCCTTTTTACCTTCAATTCCTTTTCAGAGATCCATCGAATTTTCCTTCCATTCAATCGAGATTTTTTTTCCTTTTTACCAAATATATCAATGTTTCATCAATTTTCATACAATGAACATTCAAATCATATTCACATCAATAACATACATTTCAAGCATTTAAGAATATAATTCAAGTTACACGAACTTACCGGGCTAAATTGCAGAAATATCAAAATTTAGGGACATTTTGATAATTTTCCATTTTTCTCGAATTTCCACCAAAATCTTGATCTAAATTAATATTTCATTCAATTTATTAATTTAAATGATAAAACAATTCATTTCATGCAATTTGGTCATTTTTTATATTTTTACAAAATTACCCCTAAAATTTTACTTTTATTCGATTTAGTCTCTGAACCTAAAACATGTAAATTAGCTATTTTAAAATAAATTCATATTAGAAGAATATTCACATATATTATTTTTCCTCCTCCACTCCATTCCACATCCTTGATATATATATTACTACTATTTACTTGTTTACTCATAACAAGTTGTTCACTTGAGTCATAGTCACTAAAGTAATTATATATTAAGCTAAAAAACTCCGAATTGATATCCGTAAATTTTATCTAAAACTAGACTCACATATATTCTTACCATAAAATTTTCAGAATTTTTGGTTTAGCCAATAAGTACAGTTTATTCTTTAAATTTATCCTTGTTCTGCTGTCTGACAGTTTCGACCCTTCTTCACAAAAAATTAATTATCTCTTTCGACAAGATTTTAATGATGTTCAAATTTGTTCCTTTTAAAAATAGACTTATGATTTTTTTACAATTTTTAATGATTTTCCAAAAACAGAACAGGGGAACCCAAATTCATTCTGACCTTGTCTCACAAAATTTATTATATCTCATAAGTTACAATTCCATTGATTACACCGTTTCTTTTATGAGAAACTAGACTCAAAATATTTAATTCCATATTTTTTCATCCTATAATTAAATTTCCATTATTTATGTTGAATTTCAAAGTTAACTTACTGTTGCTGTCCAAATTTGTTTTAGTGCAAAATGTTGATTACTAAATTTATAACACCCTTATTCCCTTTCTCTATAGTATTTCCCATCACTTTCTCTTCTTTTTCTTCACTAACATATCAAGAACATAGAACCATATATAATAAAACCCTACATTAACATCAATTTCATACTTTTTCAATAATATCAAACTCAAAAATATATTGAAATCTTGATGTTCTTACCTTGCTCTATTGATTTCAATCTTTAACTTGATTTTCTCTCTCATCCAGCCTCTATTTCTTGAATTTAACTTGATATTCTAGCTCCCCCTAGTCTCCTTATCAATTTTCCCTTTTGGTGGCTATGGAAATTTCTTTGAATTCTAAGTGAAAATGGTGAATTTTTAGTGAGAGGACCAAATAGTAAAGAAAGCAAAACTTTCTTTCTTTCTCTCTTCTTCTCACGTTGATGCATGGAAAAATGGTGGGATGGTGGCTTCCATCTTTCTTTCCACTTATATATACACTAAATAAAATAATAAAATATCATTAAGAAAAAAAATCAAATGAAAATATAATAAATTAATATTTATTTAATCTAAAATATCTCCAACATCATTATTATTTTCTAGATTTCTCTCTCTTCTAATTGACCATTTTGCCCTTTAGATCTTTTAAAATTCCATCCTTGATTCATCACTTAATTTGGTAAAATTACGATTTAGTCCCTCATAATTCTTCATCTATTCAATTTGCTCCCACTTCATCCATTTTCCTTAGTTTTTAGATTATTCCACCCTTAAAATATTTACACTATTGATCCTTTAAATTTTTCATATTTACATTTTAACCCCTCAAATTTTGAGTATTTACTATTGGGTAACAAAACTTTTCTCACTTTTGCAATTTAATCATTTCTTGAATTAATATGTCATAATATACTTCCCAATGTTGTCATAACTCAAAATTCTCCTTTTTGTCACTTTATTTCCTTACTATATCAAAAATAGTCTTACTGTAAAAATTTTCGGGGTATTACAGTTTGTCTCGAGATATAAGGTGCAATGTTTTAATATATGGATCCTAATGCGTTGCAAAATTAACTAAAAATTTGAATAATGAAAGTTCACCTATCAATTAGTAGTATAGCTACGATGAGCAAAGATATCGTTCCCATGAAGACTAAAAGTAGTAGTAATTGCCATTTTTCTATTATTTAACCAAATAATTAGAGTAATTGACTAAAAACTAAAATTAACTAAATTAATTAACTAACGAACATAGTATAGAACAAAACAGAAAAATAATCGATTGATAACCAAGAAACAAAACAATACCCAGGAAAGAAGCCGCCTAGATTTCATGTGTCACTATCAATTTAAATTACACAATTTCTTTACTTGGTATCTTGACCCGTAGAAATCCCTAAATTATGTAAATATCTCTTTCATGCATAACAGCAACTGAATCTAGGTTGACTAGTTGAAATTTCTTTGTAATTAAAACCCCTATTATCGCATTAACTCGTGCTATGGATTTCCCTATTAGATTTGACTCTAATGTGGGAGATTTATGTCATCCTATTTCTAGGATTGCATGCAACTCCACTCAACTATGCAATATCTGCTCTTAAACAAGGTCTATTCAACCACCGATTTAAGCACATCAAACATGGATTAATAATCTAGAAATATCAAACCAAGAATTAAGCACAGATAATTGAGAATAAGAATTAAGTATTTATTGCTTAAAATAAAGATCAAACAACATAATTCATCATAGGGTTCATCTTCCCTAAGTACTTTAGAAAATTAATTTTTGCTTGAAAACAAAAACATCTAAGATACAGTTAAACCGAAAAAAACAAAGAAATTCATGATAACTTCTTAAGAAACTAACTAGGAATTTTTAATCTTGACGGAAATCTTCTTCAATGGTGTTTTTCTAGTTGTTTTCTTGAATATTCTCTGACAGATCTCTCATATCTTCTTATTTTTGTCATATATATGTCTTAGAATGCCCAAAAAACCTAAAAATTTTAATTTCTCGTTGTTCAGTGCACAATTCTACGAAATCGACACAGCCTACAACTCACTCATGTGGGTCACACGGCCATATGGAATGGTTCAACCTGTGTGGCTCCTGCAACTTGCTCCAACGCTTCGTTTTTCACTCTTTTTGCTCCCAAGTTCTCTATTAAGTATTAAAACATGAATTTAAAGAATTAAGAGAATAAAATTCACAATTAACATTGAATCATCATCCAGGAATGCATTAAGAACGAGGTTAAAACATGTTAGTTTTAGCACTTATCAGACCTATTGTCTTAAGACATAAAACATAAAATCTAAAATCCTAAAACATGGGAGGCATGTCTTGAGACATGACCTGACATGTCTCAAGACATGGCTTTGTATTTTGATATTTTTGCCTAGAAATCATAACCTGGTCTCTTATTTGATCATATTTGACCCAAGAATATCGTATGTGGGCTATCTAAGTTAGATACTCACTCGCATTGATTGTAAGCATCCAATGCAATGGCTAACGTTACTTGATGGTGACATTTTTGTTTGGGCAACATGTTTTCTTGTTGGTATAGGGTTCAACATGCTATACCAACAGATTTTTAGGTATTTACTAACGGATGTTTAATTATTAGTAAATGACTTTCTTGTAGTGTTGTGTGAAATTCATAATTGTATAAATATGATTTTTTCTACGCTTATTTTGAGTTACTCTAGTGATAGATGCATGCCTTATATTTGATCGTCTTCTAGATCTGATGTATGGTGTTGCATAAATATACTATGCATAGTATTTTAGGGCCTATTTATATGCTGTTGAAATTGCACATTTGGTGCGCTTTTTTAGAGTGTTTTATTTGGTTTTGTTACCTTGATATTATGTATTTTAATACTCTTTTACTTGAGCATTTCTTGGAGAGCTATTTTTTATGTAAAGTGAGGATATTGGGAGATTGAATGTAACAATTGTAGACAACTTTGATGCTTCAATTATCCATTATTGTAATGGTAGATTGCATGCCACCCTAAAATTTTCGATGTCTTAGTGTGGTACTATTCCAAGAACGTCATGGAAAAATCCTAAAACTAAAATTTCAATCTATTAGTATTTAGTATTTAGTATTCAGTTGGAACATATGAGAAATTAGTTATTGAAGCATGATAAATATTTTTAATAAATAAAAAAAATCATGTAATTTATATACAATCACAATTTTTTTTCATATAGTTTAGTTCTTAAGATAAGCAAAAACATATAATAGTATATGCTACTCCTTTTATACCAACTAAAATGTCACATTTAGTGCAACATGGTTTGTTTGCAATCAAATCAAGTCAAGTAAATCCATTTATAGCAACATTTTCTTGGTTATTAACAAAGAAAACAAAGCTTGTAGTTTTAGATCAAATCACAACTTTGTGCTCCTTGTTTAATTCTTAATATAAACAACAAATATTAGCTTAATTTAGTCTAATTTTTAGGTTTCAATTTCAACTTGATTTTCTCAACTTCGTTGGTATCAATTTGGAATTCCTTGCTCAATAAATCAATAGGAATTGTTGGCATGGCTACAAATAAGGTGGATACAATAGATTGTGTTCCCAAATTTTTGCTATTAAAGGTAGTAATAACAGCAGCAGGCATCCTCCCAATGTTCTTATGGAAATGAAACAATCCTTTAGGGAACAAAAATATTTCACCCTTTTTTATCAGCTTTGATATAAACATGTTAGATGTAGTTAAGAAGCTAACCTCTAGCTCGCCTTCTAAAACAAACACTATTTCTATTGCTCAAGGGTGGGTGTGAGCAGGGTTGACCCCACTTGGGGAATAGTGAATGTGAGACATGGTGACAAGAAGGGTGTTGAGACATGGGATTTTTTCCACATTAGCCACTACGACAAGCAACCCCATAGTGTTGTTTAGGACGCTTGGTTCGGCAAACCAACAAAGAAGAAATTATTTGCTCAAATTTCAAATTCATGTCTCGAGCAAAGACAATGATCCCTATGTCTCGAAATAGGTCATAAATTATTTAGGGATTTTTAGCTTTGAAGTTAGCATGTCTCGAGGCACTACACATTATGTCTCGAGACTAACCTCCCCTATTTTCCTATTTTTTTCTTCAATGTTTGATTATCTCAAGACAAGGGATTCCTGTCTCGAGACCTAAAGCAGAAAAATTCTACTTATCTTTGATGTTCTTCTATCTCGAGACAAAGGTCACTTGTCTCGTGACCTAGGATCAATTATTTCAAGACTATACAAATATGCCTCAAGACCTCAAGTTATTGAATGCAAAATTTAAATAAAATAAGTTTCAATAGTCTCAAGACATTTTCTTTCTATCTCGAGACTTAATGGTCAAATGGCAAAAAAAAATTGCACAATTTCAAACATTCAAACCTTACCTAATTGTACCTAAAACATATCCAAATACTACACCAATACAAAACCACCAATTTAACACATGTAACCACAATCAAACATCATTATATCATAGCATCCAAAACATTAAAACTTAATCTACTAATTAACACATTCAAACTTACATAAACAAGCATAGATAATCACAAATTAAGTGATAAAACTTAACCTTAAAAACTTTTTAAGTCATAATGCAAAAAGTACCAAATATTAACTTGAGAGCATGCTAACTAACCTAGGTACATGCCACAAAACTCAAAACACTTACAAAAAGATTGAGATGTCTTTTGAATTGATTTTGGAGAAATTAGATGCTTAAGCTCAAGTCTACTAAGCTCTTAACCGAGACCTGCACATAGAACAAACAAAACCTTACACTAAGCAATAGGGTGTAGTAGTGCTAACATGATTTAAAACAATAATCAATTAAAAACAAAAAAACCAAATACATTTAATATGAAATTAAACTATAATATAAATCATGTTTACATTTCTTGTCTCATGTATTCAATATCATGTTTTATGCTTATTATCATGTCATATATCAACATTTGAATTCATCTATTATTCTATCTCAATTACATGCAAAGTTAGACATAACATATAAGCCATTTTACCTTTTTCATTTCTACTCAAATCCATTAATTCGTATTATAATCGTATCGGGTCGTAAGGCTTGTAACAACTATATCACATGGTCTTTCACATGCTATTATCTATGCTATAATGTTGATATACAAATTCAACATCATCATTCAATATTCATTATTATTTATCAATTTACATATCTAATAATCCCTATTAACATAACACGGACTCAATGTAATGCCCTAAAATCTCTTATATATTTTTTCGTATGTTTGTGACACAACTGTTTATCTGCTTCAGTGGTTAAGTGTTCTGGGAAGTGTTTGAGAGGTCCCAAGTTCAAGCCCTTAGCTTGGGAAAATTTTTGTTCTTAAATGAATAAACCCCAATTTCTAATCAGTAGGCTTATAAATATATGTTGGTAAAATATGTTAGAATGGGCCTGCTGGTCTAGTGGTTAAATGGGGTGTCAGTGTGCTGGAGGTCTTGAATCCACCATTTTTCTTCATTTCCCTTTTCAACTTTGTTTTCAGATCGTCATATTGTGAAACATAGAGTCACACTCATTCGGTAAGTGATAATGGTGTTATAAAATTTTAGTTTTTAAGTTATTAATTGGGGAACCTTTGTTTAACTGTGTTAACAGCAGAAAATTTGGTGTGAGGGGTTGTGCTAGTGCCAAGTTATAGAGGGAAGCGTCCGTAGTTAATAAGGTAATGGTTTTTTCGCTTGGAATATGACTTTTCTATTTTAGGGTTAAGTTTAATTCGATTATTTAATTGACTAATTGAGCGAAATGTTCGTCAATAATAGGTTCTGGAGTGCTCGAGATGTCTTTAGCTTCGATTCGAAACCAGGTGCGTGTAACCGTAACACTGTAAATGAAAAATGATGAAAAACTGAAAAGTGAGGCTGTTGATGCCACACGGGCGTATGGCTGTCTATGTGGTTGGCCGTGTGGTCGAACATGAGCGTTTGATCAACGAGGCTGGTTGTGTGTGATACACAGGCCGAACCGAATTGGGTTGTGTGGGCCACACGGGCATGTGGGATTTTTGGGTCAGATCATGTGATCTACACGGCTAAGACCAATTTAGGCCATGTGGGCCACAAGGGCATGTGGGCCCATACGGGTGAATATCATGGGCATGTAGGCTCATTTTCACTGTTTTATTGATAAGGTTGCACGGGTCACCCGAGTCGACTTTGGACCTACTATAAGGTCAATAAGCTTACCTAGACCCCTAATTTGCTAAATGACTATTATTTCAATGTACGATATATATATATTTATGTCTGTATATTGAACATGCTATAAAATTGTACTTAATGCATGTATAATACTATGATTTGACATGACATGACATGATTTTATGATGCGTAGCGTGGGGATGGGTTTATATTGATCGGAGGAATTGTACTGAAAGGCTTCGAGCCTAACTTACTGGCAGTTCAATTGCATAATACTGTATAGTGCCGTATTCGGTGCTACTTGGAGTATAGGGATGGGTGGGTTGATTATATCCCCACATAGAGTGTAAGGTTGGACGGAGATGGAATATGGAGGCTGTCTGAGTAGGATTTTGTGATCGCATAACTGATACTGTACTGATTACCTATACAGAATGGGCTAAGGCCCTAACTGAAACTGGATCTGATACTGAAAAAGGGCTTAGGCCCAGATTATGATTGATTTCTGTCTGCTTGTATATGGGATTACACATTGAGTTTTCATAAACTCACCCTTCTAATTTACCTGTACAAGTAATCCCCAGTCATAAGAGGATCGGTGCGACAAAGGCTCAGCGGTGGCCACACGACCTACTTCATTCCATTTAAGTGCTTAATTTTGATTTTGATTTTATGCTGGGGTTTTTACTGTATCATAGCCTCTTTGGATTTATATTTTTAATTTGAGATTTTTATTGTTTTGATTTATAACTATTAATAGTAGGGATAATCGAGTTTCAAAAAGAACCAAACGTTTTAACAAAATTCACTCAAATACACAACTGTTTTAAAAAGCTTCCGCAATAAGTGACGTTTTGAAAATTAATAACATTTTAAAAGAGAATAACTTTATGAATTACGTTTTGAAAATGAACAACACGTCCTAGAATTAACATAAGATACTGTCAAAAGGTGATATAGGTAAAAGGTTTTTGACGATAAATTATTTTTTATTTTGAAAAACACTTCCATGTGACATCATAGGTCGGGTTTGAGGTGTTACATTTAGTGGTATCAGAGCCAAGTTGTAAAACTCAGCTGTGGATATGGGTTTTTAGGACGTTATTTCTGATAACTTAATTCTAAATGTTTTTACTGAAAGTGTGGTAGATTGAGTTTCCGGCGCTGATCTAGTAAGTTTTTTGAAACTGTTTTTGATAGTATATCCTGAAACTGCTATACGTAGTATATACTGAGACTACTATAGATAGACTGTACTAAAAACACTCAAATTAGTGTATACTGATACTGTAGTAAAACTGATAGACACTGATAGACATTGCATTGTACGAAAACAAACGTTACACTTCTGATATTGTTTTCATAAAACATCTGTTAATAAACATTGGAACTGTAAACTGATGCATAAAATTGTAAATACAGATTAACACAAATAGACATTGAGCACAAGAGGTACTCGCGGACGGAGTAGAAAAGGACGTGGTAGAGGCCGTAGAGGTGCCCGAGCTGGGTCTTCATTTTCTGGCAACTTGCCTAATTTGGATACAAGTGAGACACTGGCTTCACCCGTGATCGAGACTGGGTCTCATGATCGTGCGGCTGAGGATGGCGCATTGTCTCAAGCCATGTTAAGGATTCTAGAGAGGGTCGTTGGACCCAATACTGGAGCTAGAGGCCGTGGGTCAGTTACGAAACAACTCCGGTCTAGCGGAGCTTAGCTTTTCAGGAGTATTGCTTGAGTTGCCCCTAATGTGGTAGAATATTGGATTGAGGCCATGGAGAGGATTATGGACGACCTGGACTGCACCTCTGAGCAGAAGTTGAAGAGTGTTGTATCACTACTACGTGATGAGGCTTATCAGTGGTGGCTCACTATTAAGGAGGGCACTCAGCCCGATCGACTGACCTGAGAGTTCTTTAAGACCGCTATCTAGGGGAAATATGTGGGGGTCAGCTATGTAGATTCCCGTAGGAGAGAGTTCTTAAATCTGACTTAGAAGACAGATTAGTGGCCGAGTATGAGGCCGAGTTTTTACGACTAAGCCGTTATGCGCGTGGTATGGTGGTGATTGAGTACGAGTTATGTGTTCACTTTGAGGATGGCACCAAGGATAATCTGAGGGTTCTGATAGTTCTATAGAGGGGGCGAGATTTTGCTACACTGGTTGATAAAGAGAAGATCACTGAGGAAGTGAAGCGCACTGAGCGCCATAACTGTGACAGAGAGAGAGGTAGGAATGAGAGGGATTCGGAGCCCTCGAGTTCCATTCAGAAGCCTAAAAAAAGGTTAGAATTGATGGGCCGATCAGAGTTGGGGCTCCCATTGCTGCTACTGGATAGCCGTTGTATACTGACCATGGTAGACGTCATCAGGGCGAGTGTTGGAAAAGAACTAGGGCTTGTTTGAGATGCTGTTCATTAGAGCACCATATTAGAGAGTGTCCGCGGAGGTCTGATTTGATGCAAGCTTCGGGTACCGATATTGCACCACCACCGAGAATAGTTCAGTAGCCACCGAGAGGCTGTGGTCAAACTAGATTTAGTAATGGGTTGGCCGAGGTCAAAGAGTACCGGGCAGAGGTGCTGGTCATACTGAGGCGAGGCAGCCGGCTCTAGTTTATGCTGTACGTCACCGAGAGGATGAAGATGCTTCACACGTTATCATGGGTACGTTCTTTATTTATAATGTACTTTATACTATACTGATAAATATAGGATCCACTCACTCCTATATAGCTAGTATTGTGTCTGAGAATTTGGGTATCTTGGTTGAGAGCACAACGAGTGAGGTGACTGTACTAAGTCCGCTGGGACAATCAGTAAAGGTAAATAAGTTGTTTAGAGACGTTCCTTTAGAGGTTCAAGGGGCTATTTTTCTGGCTGATCTGATGGAACTGCCTTTTAAAGAGTTTGATCTGATACTGGGAATGGACTGGTTGGTTAAACACCAAGTGAGCTTAGATTGTACCACAAAAAGGTTTGTACTGAGAACTGAGGAGGACAGTGAGGTAGTCGTAATTGGGTAACGTCAGAACTACTTATTGAATGTGATTTCTGCATTAAGGGCAGAAAAGTTGGTTCCTAAGGGATGTGAGGCGTATCTAGCCTACATCAGTGTTTTTGATTCTAGGGGTTCTTCGATTAAGGATATTAGGACGGTTAAGGACTTTTTGGGCGTATTTTTTGAAGAGCTATCTGGGTTACCTTCGAATTGTGAAGTAGATTTCGGGATTGAGCTTCTTCCTAGTACAGCTCCGATGTCCATCGCTCCCTATAGAATGGCACCGAAAGAGATTGTGGAGCTTAAGGCTCAAATTCAAAAGTTAATGGATCGTGGGTTCATCTGTCCTAGTGTGTCTCCGCGGGGAGCACCGGTTCTGTTCGTGAAAAAGAAGGATGAATCTATACGTATGTGTATTAACTATTGACAATTGAACAAGTTGACAATCAAGAATAAGTATCCCTTTCCGAGGATAGATGATCTATTTGATCAGTTCCGAGGGGCTTCAGTTTTCTCTAAGATTGACCTCTAATTAAGATATCATCAGTTGAGGGTTAAGAAGACTGATGTATACAAGATAGCATTTAGGACTCGATACGGTCATTACAAGTTCTTAGTGATGCCATTTGGACTAACGAATGCACCAGTAGCTTTCATGGACCTAATGAACCGAGTGTTCCAGCCCTATCTGGATCAGTTCGTGGTGGTTTTTATTAACGACATACTGGTGTACTCAAAGACTGAGGATGAGCACGATGAACACCTCAAAGTGGTTCTACAGGTTTTACTAGAGAAACAACTGTACGTCAAGTTCAATAAATGTGAGTTCTGGTTACATAAAGTAACATTTTTGGGTCATGTGGTTCCTGCTGAGGGGATTAGGGTCGATCCTTAAAAGATTGAGGTGATGTTGGATTGGAAACAGCCTAAGACTGTATTTGAGATTCGCAGTTTTCTGGGACTGGTAGGGTATTATCGACAACTTGTAGAGGGTTTTTCACTAATTGCAGCACCCTTGACTAAGCTGCTACATAAGGGTCTGATGCGCAGCAAGAGAGCTTTAAGAAGATCAAAACTGTACTGGCTGAGGCCCCTATTTTGATACAGCCAGAGTCTAAAAAAGAGTTTACTGTCTACAGCGATGCATCACATGGTTTGGGATGTGTGTTGATGCAAGAGTGTAAGGTGGTAGCGTATGCGTCTCGTCAGCTTAAGACTCATGAGGCGAATTATCCGACGCATGACCTAGAGTTGGCTGCAGTGGTGTTCGCATTGAAAATTTGGAGGCATTACCTATGGTGAAAGGTGTATCATCTACACGGATCACAAGAGCCTCAAGTATCTCGTCACTCAAAAGGAGCTGAATCTTAGGCAGCTAGATAGATTGAGCTGCTAAGGATTACAACTGTACAATTGAATACCACCCTGGTAAGGCTAATGTGGTGGCCAACGCACTAATTTGTAGGGCAGTGGCTGATTTGAGAAAGATGTTTGCTCGCCTCATTTTTTTGATGATGGTAGTTTGTTGGCCGATTTTCAAGTTAAACCGACGTTGATATAGCAGATTAAAGGTAAACAGTTGGAGGACGAATCTTTGGGTCTTCGCTTCTGACAAATTGAGAGTGGGAATACTGTAGATTTTAGACTAAATAGCGAAGGGGTACTCTGTTTCCGTGAGAGAATCTGTATATTGAAAGACACTCAATTAAGGCAGTCGATACTGAGAGAGGCGCACAGTAGCCCCTATGTTATACATCCTGGAAAAAATAAGATGTACAGAGACCTTTGTAATTTATACTGGTGGTCAGGTCTTAAGCGAGAGGTTATCGAATTTGTGGCTAAGTGTCTAACATGCTAGTAGGTTAAGGCTGAACATCAGTTACCTTCGGGATTGCTGCAGCCAGTCAAGATTTTGCTTTGGAAGTGAGAGCGTGTAACTATGGATTTCGTTAGTGGGTTACCCCTCACACCCACTAAAAAGGATTATGTATGGGTCATCGTGGATCGATTGACCAAGTTCGCCTATTTTATTCCGATTCGTACTCACTACTCTCTGCAGAAGCTGGCTAAATTGTATGTGTTTGAGATAATGAGACTGCATGGGGTACTGATTTTAATCATATCTAATAGGGATCTTCACTTCACTTCTCGATTTTGGAATAAGCTACATGAAGCTCTGGGTACAATGTTGAACTTCAGTACTATGTTTCATCCTCAAACAGATGGTCAATCTGAGAGGGTGATTCAGATACTAGAGGATATGTTGAGGAGTTGTGTCATTGACTTTCGAGGTAGTTGAGAGGATTACCTATCGCTAGCAGAATTTGCTTATAACAACAGCTATCAGTCTAGCATTCAGATGGCACCCTACGAGGCATTATATGGTCATAGGTGTCGTACACCTTCATGTTAGACTGAGTTGGGTGAGCGGCGTGTTCTGGGCCCTGAACTAGTTTTTGATACTGAGGATAATGTTAGGTTTATTCGAGACTGACTGAAGGCGCCATCAGACAGACAAAAATCCTATGCGGATTTGAAGCGTCGAGAGATTGAGTATTCGATGGGGGACTTCGTTTTTCTCAAGGTCTCGCCGTGAAAGAAGGTACTGAGATTTGGTTGCAATGGCAAGTTGAGCCCTAGATTTATTGGATCTTACCTTGTGCTTAAGCGAGTGGGATCAGTTGCTTACTAGTTAGAGCTACCTCCAGAGTTGGACCGAATTCACGACGTTTTCTACGTTTTAATGTTAAGGCACTATCGCTCTGATCCCACGCATATTGTTCATGTTAAGAAGATTGAGGTAAGGCCAGATCTGACCTTTGAAGAGGAGCTAGTGCAGATATTGGAGCGAGATGTAAAGGTTCTAAAAAAATCCATCCCACTGGTTAAAGTTCTCTGGCATAATCATAGAACTGAGGAGGCCACGTAGGAGCCTGAGGATGCGATGCGTCAGCAGTATCCCAATCTATTCTGATCAGGTAAAATTTCAAGGTAGAAATTTTCTTTTAGGGGGTAGAGTTGTAACACCCTAAAATCTCATATATATTTTTTTGTATGTTTGTGACACAACTGTGTATCTACTTCAGTGGTTAAGTGTTCTGGGAAGTGTTTGAGAGGTCCCAGCTTTAGCTTGGGAATTTTCATTTAAATGAATAAACCCCTATCTCTAATCAGTAGGCTTATACATTTATGTTGGTAAATTATGTCAGAATGGGCCTGTTGGTCTGGTGGTTAAGTGGGGTGTCAGTGTGCTGGGGGTCTTAAATCCACATTTTCCCTTCCTTTCCCTTTTTAACTTTGTTTTCAAATCATCATATTGTGCAACATAGAGTCACACTCATTCGGTAAATGATAATGGTGCTATAAAATTTTGGTTTTTAAGTTATTAATTGGGGGTAAGGGTTTTTCCGCTTGGAAGATGACTTTTCTATTTTGGGGTTAAGTTTAATTCGATCGTTTAAGTGACTAATTGAGTGAAATATTGGTCAATAATAGGTTCTGGAGTGCCCGTGGTGGCTTTAGCTTCGATTCGAAACCAGGTGTGTGTGACCGTAACACTGTAAACGGAAAATGGCGAAAAGCCAAAAAGTAAGGTTGTCGACGCCGTACAGGTGTGTGGCCGTCCGTGTGGTTGGTTGTGTGATCGAACATGAGCATTTGATCAACGAGGTTGGCCGTTTACGATACACAGGTTGGACCGAATTGGGTCGTATAGGCCACACAAGCGTGTGGGCCCACACGTGCGTGTGGGATTTTTGGCCAGGCCATGTGATCTACACGGCCAAGACCAATTTGGGCCATGTGGGTCACACAGGTGAATATCATGGGCTTGTAGGCCCATTTTTACTGTTTTATTGATAAGGTTTTACGGGTCGCCCGAGTCGACTGTGGACCTACTGTAGGCTCGATAAGTTTACCTAGACCCCTAATTGACTAAATGACTATTATTTCCATGTACGATATATATATTTATGATTGTATATTGAGCATGTTGTAAAATTGTACTGAATGCATGTATGATACTATGATTTGACATGACATGGTTGTATGATGCATAGCATGGGGATGGGTTTATATTGATCGGAGGAAGTGTACTGAAAGGCTTCGAGCCTAACTTCCTGGCAGTTCAACTGCATAATGCTATATAGTGCCGCATTCAGTGCTACTTGGAGTATAAGGATGGGTGGGTTGATTATATCCCTACATGGAGTGTAGGGTTGGGCAGACATGGAGTGTAGAGGCTGGCTGAGTAGGATTTTGTGATCGCATAATTGATACTGTACTGATTACTGATACTGTAATGGGCCAAGGCCCAATGCATGATTGCACCTGTACTGAATGGATCTGATACTGAAAAAGGGCTTAGGCCCAGATTGTGATTGCTTTCTGTCTGCTTGTTTATGGGATTACACATTGAATTTTCGTAAATTCACCCTTTTAATTTATCTGTACAGGTAATCCCCAGTCATAAGAGGATCTGTGCGGCGGAGGACTTAGCGATGGCCACATGACCTACTTCATTCCATTTAAGTGCTTAATTTTGATTTTAATTTTATGTTGGGGTTTTTACTGTATCATGGCCTCTTTGGATTTATATTTTTAATTTGGAATTTTTATTGTTTTGATTTATAACTGCTAGTAGTAGGGATAATCGAGTTTTCAAAAAGAACCAAACGTTTTAACAAAATTCACTCAAATACACAACTGTTTTAAAAAGCTTCCACAATAAGTGACGTTTTGAAAATTAATAACATTTTGAAAGAGAATAACTTTATGAATAACGTTTTGAAAATGAACGACACGTCCTGGAATTAACATAAGATATTGTCAATAGGTGATATAGGTAAGAGGTTTTTGACGACAACTAATATTTTTATTTCGAAAAACACTTCTATGTGACATCGCCAGAATCGGCCATAACGTCTAGGCTGGGTTTGGGGTGTTACACTCAGGACGGATAGATGGATCAACCAACCATCACAATAATATAACTTGCACTTAGTGATTGCACTTTTACAATTTAGTCCTTATACTATAACTAACAATTTTCTTGATTTAATAACTTGACCGTCCACTAATATATTTTAATACTAAATAAATAAATTATTCTATTCATAATTTTATTGACTTGATTTACAAAATTCGATATTAAAATTGCAGTTTTCGATACCAACTATAAATCTAGTTGTTACATGCTCTTATAGTTGAAGGTTTCTTGCAAGGGAACCCATTCACTTTCACTCATGTTTACATTGACACATAATACCTATTATGTATACAAGTATTTAACAAAAAAAATATAGCTAATGTTGTATCTAAAAGCCCATGTTTATACTTTTTTTTGAGTATACATAAATAATAATAAATAAGAAGTTAATTATTATGGTAAATGGCAAAAAGAAATGACATATATATAAGAGAATATTAGCGTATAATGCCGACAATACCTGAAGAAAGATCGACAACACATATATCTTGAAATAAGTTTGGATCAACATGGGAGGCACTTAGCAGTAAAGCAAAAGTTATGAGAAAAAGAGATTGAAAAGGTTCCATGTTGAATGATGTTATTATTGTTGTAGTTGATGTAATAAAAGAAGTAGAAGGGATAGTGAACTAAGAAGAGTTAAGTAAAGGGATAATTAGAAGATTAATGGAAGAAGGAAAGAAAGAGTTGCAAATCAAATTTATAATGAAGTTTGGATACTTGTGTGTACCATTAGTTTTGGGCATGACATAATTGTTTTAAACAAACAACATGAAACATGCATTTATTTTGGTCTTTGCATTGTCAAATCTAACATAACTATATAAATACATAATAGATAACTAAAAATTAAGTAATCGTTGCCTTTTTCTATCCATCGCTTACAACTAATTAATTAATAATTCTTGTTTTAGTTTGAATTAAAGTTATAATGTTAATAATCTTAATGTTGGTATCACTATTACTATTCTAAAAAAAGTAATTAAATAATTCAACTCTTTTTTTCATTTGAGCATAAAATTAATCAAATTAATATTTGAATATGTATTGTTGATATACATCACTGAATGATTATGTGAATGCAAGACATGCACCATGATTAATCATATTCATGATGTATCATAATCGTATGACTTCTAATATGTTGATTTCATTACATTTACTTACATTTTCTTTTGTAAAAGAAGAGAGTCAAGCTCAATAACACTGACATAATTACATTGCATAATTTTTCTCAAATGTAATTCCCCTAACATTGCTTGTAAGTATACATTGCATTTCTGAAGGTGGTTGGTCAAACATGTATAGTCCTTGTGCACTGATTAAGATAAAGGCCATAAAGTCAACTGCTCGATTTGCTTTCCAGTAGATATGCCTAAGTTCGATCGCCTAAGATCGTCAATGCTTTTGATTATATTGAAATTGCTACATCCAATATAGTTCCAAGATAACATCTGGACTATCACCATATTATTCATGTCCACCCTAACTTTTTGGAGCCCTTTATCCTAAGCTAGCATCAGTCCATCTAGTATTGCCCACATCTTCACATCTTAGTTGTTGTTGCCGCTAGTTATTGTTGAATATTCAAATTTTATTCTTAATACTTATCCAAATAAATTGATAATATGATTTTTCAACTAATCGAATAAACAAAAACAGGCAAAGCAAGTTAAAACAAAATAGTCAATCAATAATAAAAACCTAGGATTACAATTTCATCTAATGTATTAGTTAATTGTTCTACCTCCACCCAATTTATCCTAATAGAATTGATTACTAACCTGAGAAACTAAAATTCCCTTAATTCTTTTCCAAGCAATTAAAGAACTAATTTAACCTAATTATTGAGCAATATTTCTATGTCAATAATTTAGACCAAATTGATTAAGAACAAACACCAATTATTGCTACCAAGATAATCAGGTATATTTTTATCCTAATTATAGATAAGGAATTGACCCATCTAGTTTAGATAAAGAGCTATTCATTCAAGACCTAAAAAGAAAAGTCATTTTTCAATTTCGTTAAGTTTGTTAGATTAATTGCTGGCCAACTATTATAAATAAAGAGCAAGAATGAATAAATAATCAAATCTCTACTAAAAATAAAGAGATGTGGAAAAAATATTCAATTAACTAAACATGGAATACATTGCAATCTTAGAAAAGAGATTTTAGTTCATGGAAGAATTGAAAAAGATTTTGAAATAAAAACAAGAAAAAAAATCGATGGAGAAACTTGGTCGTCTCAATGAAATCCATTGATTCTTGATGCTAGGTCTCTTTTTATATTTTATATTCGCAACTCTAAAAAATTGTTCAAGTACTAACACCCCTCCAATTAACAAACTTTCCGCTTTTGTCTTCTAGCACTCATTAAGGCGGAGAATTGCCTTAACATCATATATCAAACTATCCTTCTACATTAGGTAAGAAGCATAAAAAATAAATCTAATTTAAAATATATATAATTAATTAAAAACATAAATTAAATAAAATTTTAAAACCTACTACTACTCACCTACCAAATCAACTAAAATCCTACTAAAATAAAAGAGAAATAACTCTAATATAATGCTTATGAATATTAGGTTGAATCTCTCAATACTTTTTCTAAGAATAGATTTTTAGTTATTTTATTTAAATTAGTGCTGAATTAGTTAAATTAATTTGATATTTAATTAATTTATAATTTAATTCTTACTTTATTTTTATAACTAATTTAAGTTTACAATTTTTTTTCACTTTATTTAGATGATAAAAAATATAATATTAAACATAAAATTACTCCATTTAGTAAGAGAGAGAGAGAGAGATACCAATTTTATCGAGTTAGTTTGCTTAAGGACAAATTTTACTTTTGAGTTGTATCTTAGAATCTGGCACAAGTTATATTTTGACGGCATATAATTGGTTTAAGCATTGAAATCAAAATATATAAATAAATAAAAGGATAAACTGTCAAAATAGTCACTTTTATTTGTCTCAAATTATATTTTACTCATTTATGTTTGAAATGTTACGTTTTAGTCACTTACATTATCGTGCTGTAACATTTTAGTCACTGAGCCATTAATTACTATTCTCTTCTATTTCCCCCTCTTTTAATGTAGTTTTTCTATGTTTTTCATTTGTTAAAACTAGTTCACAAGCCTGCCTCACTTAAAAAAAATTAAATTATTCAAAAAATAAAAGTATAGCAACTAGTTTTAATAAATGAAAAAAAATAGAACAACTACATTAAAGGAAAGGTAAAAGGGAGGAAAACAAGGTGAGAAGCAGAACAAAATGAAAAATAAAGGAAAATTAAAAGAACATAAAAAAAATTTTAAGTGCTTAAAACGAAAAATATGGGAGACTATTGTATAAATTAACCTAAAATTTTTATTTGAAATGACAATTTAACATGCCACATCAGCTTAACGTTACACTGTTAACACGACAATTAACGATTACAATGCGATAAGATAATGTAAGTGACTAAAATGTAACAATTCAAACATAAGTGACTAAAATGTAAACTAAGGTAAACAAGAGTGACTATTTTAGTAGTTTACCCTAAATAAAATTATTGTCACTGATGTCTGAAGGCATCAACTACGAAGAAACTGAAGGGAAAGAAATAAAAAAGAAAACTCCACTTACAGTTCACTCCCGCAGTTTACAATAAATTATCCCCTCCCTTTGTCTACCACACCAACCCCTTCCAACTTCATTCTCTCCCAAAAAGTATCAAAATGCTACCATTTTCTCAAAATTCTCACTATAAACTGCGTTTCTTGGTATTAGTATTATGGGTTTCTCACCTTGTTGATTCAAAGTCTGGGTTTGAGTTAGATGAGTCGTTGACTTATCTTTGGCCTTTGCCATCTGAGTTCACTTCTGGCAATCAAACCTTGACCGTGGACCCAACTTTATCTTTCTCTGCCTTAGGAAAAGGAGGGAACTCCAAGATTTTGATTGAAGGATTTGAGAGATATAAGAAGATTATATTAAAACATGTTTCTGGGATTTCACTTTTTGATAAATCGAGAGGGATAAGATCTGTTTATGATATTAGTGAATTGAGATTCATTGTGAATTCCGACAGTGAAGAGGTATGTTGGAAACTTGCTTTTTCCCTTTAAAATTCACTTGAACATTATATACATATACATATATATTGGTGACATTTTTGGGTTTGATTATGGCAGCTTCAATTGGGTGTGGATGAAAGTTATACTTTGTTTGTGGCAAAGAAAGATGGGAAATCTATTGTTGGAGAAGCCACAATTGAGGTAAAGTTTGAGACAGCTTTTTAAGGTTTATCATATTGATGATCATGGTCATATGTTTTCCGTTTTGTTTCCAGATGTTTCTAGCTTTGATCATTGGTTTCTATCAGTGTCCTGCGCATATTCAGACTTGGGTATCGGAAAAATATCTGCATACAACATTGACCATCAAGTCCTGGTAACATAGGTGCCTAGTAGTGTCTTTGGTGGTTGTTTAGTGTATGTAATAAGTCCAACACTTGTTTCCAACATATATTCGGACATAGGTACGAAGTATGATTCTCCAAATATATAGAAAAACTTAGAAAACTTTTGATATAATCGTGTAGGAAACATACCCGCATCCAAAATTGATTACACAGGTGTTTAGAATTGTCTTTGGCGGTGTTTAGTGTATGGGCACATGTTCTGACATGGGTATAGAGTACAATCCTCCAAATATAGGAGAAGAACTTTAAAAAAATTGAGTACAATTGTGTCAGATAAATACCCGCATTTGACACTCACCACTAAATCTGGAATAGCTTGTCTTCTTAGTAGTGTCTTCGATGGTGTTTTTAGTGCAATAAGTGTATGGCATTCCTAGGTGTGAATACATTGTGGAGATGCACTTCCTTACTGGTAATCATCCTCAGTAGGCAAGGATAATGCATGCTTAGTTTTGAATTTTCTAATTTTCAAGTTTAAAATTCATTTCTATTGAACTAAACTATTTCTGAAGATGAGTCAACTTGAAATCTTGAAGTAAATGTGTGATGACGGCTGATATTCACTCCTCTGTCTCTCTTTGTATTTTTCGCAGGCAAATACTGTTTATGGTGCCTTAAGAGGGTTGGAGGTATGCGATCAATCTGCTACTTATATGCTGTTTATCGTGTACATATAATCTTTTGTGTTTGTTTCCCAATTTTATGTGACGGTTATAAATGTCGATCAAAGGGATACCAATAAATGGGTGAAATATACTCCTCCCTAATGCACCTCTGCGCCACCATATGTAGTATAATGATGACTACCTGGTATTCAGAAATTTTCTGGGAATTATTTGCTCCTTAAGGCACATGCTTGTGATCCAATACATTGAAGTTTTATTTATGTTTCTTCTTGCATCCTTCTCTTTTACAATGTTGCAGACATTCAGCCAATTGTGTGCTTTTGATTACGAGACTAAGTCGGTGCAAATATACAAAGCACCATGGTACATAAAAGATAAGCCAAGGTTTGCGTTTCGTGGGCTTATGCTTGGTAAGCCTCACTTCCATTATTTTCCCTTTAGATAACAATTTCTGAAATAGTACTTGATTCAGTTGTATATGCTTATTTGTTACAGATACATCGAGGCACTATTTACCGATTGATGTCATTAAGCAGATAATTGAATCTATGTCTTATGCCAAACTTGTAAGAAATGCTACTAGCTGTTATTTTTTGTTCAATCCTATATTTTCATGGTCAGAATTCATTTGAGCTCTCACGAAATTATTGCTCCATCTTTTTTTTACATGTCATTCTGATTTTGCGGATTGCATTCAGTAGAATGTCCTTCATTGGCACATCATAGATGAAGAGTCATTTCCTCTAGAAGTACCCTCATATCCAAAATTGTGGAACGCTGCTTATACAAAATGGGAACGCTATACGATTGAGGATGCTAGTGAAATTGTTAGGTATGATACATATAAGTCCCGGAATATGTTCCTTGCTAACTTCTAAACATTCCTTTGGTTTTTATGCTTACTTATATCTGTAAAGCAAGAAACTTTTGCATCTGCATGTTGGGTACAATGATAGATGCTTGTGCAGCCTAGCTCAAAGAGCTGGATTTGTAAAAACTGAACTTTCAGCAGATTAAACTAAATGCTCTAAAATCTGGAATTATGTCTGAAAAACATAGAGAAGTGATATGTTGTCAGCTTGGATTAAAGTTGTTAAACTTTGAATTAAAGGCTTTCAATGGATAAAGTTGTCATCTTTTGTACTGCTTTTATCCAAGATTCTCAGTTTAGTTTTCGGATTTATTAGCTATCCAGATTTATGACTGAATATATATCTCTGCTTCTCCATTTTCTTTCTTCTGGTATTTCATGCTTCTTGCTCAAACATACATTAATTATGTGCTTTTTTTTTTTGGACATATTTTCATGCACAAATGTGAAGCTTTGCCAAAATGAGAGGTGAGATTGATCTTTCACTTTTGTTGGCAATTTAAGTAAATGTTCAACGTTTTCTAGGGGTCTCTAGATTTCTCTTCCCTTATAATACACGGTACGAGTGTCAGATTCAAATATGTGTCTAGCACAGGTATTTCTATTTTTTAAAAGTTCTTTCATGTATTTGGAGGATCTTAGGGGAGCCATATCTCCATATCCATGTCTTGATATACTTTAGACACAGGTGTTACAAGAAAATGAAGAATTGGAGCAACATAGTTCTTCCCTTCCCGTTTTCCTTTAATTAAATTCGTTGTTATTTAATCCAATTTAGAAATAAAAGCATAGTGCAACTAATTAAAACAATTAATAAGACTGCCGGTCTCATGCTGTCTATACTGAAGATAAGTTTTCTTATTATTTCTTATGATGTATGGCAGGCATCCACATAATGGCAGAAGTAGATGTTCCTGGGCATGCAGAGTCATGGTAAGTTGCTTTGTAATGCCAGTATTATCTTAGCCTTATACGATAGGACTCTGAGTACATAAAACTTTTTTCTCTTTTGAGTATTTCCACTAGGAAATTCATCATGAGGCAGTTGAATCTTCTTGACACTTTTCGTTTTTTTTTCTCGTAATCATGCAATAAGAAGGACATAGTTTCTTAGCTAAACCTATCCAACTGTAATGTATCTTGAAAGGCCGGTAATATGAAAGATTTCCTATTTCTACTCTTTAATTTCATTTCAATAAAAGAAATGGAAAAGTTTTATCTTAATTTGCATGCTGGCTTTATTTTTCTTGTTCACTTATTTCTTAAACCCGGATTTAATCTTACTTTGTCTTCTGTAGGGGAGCTGGGTACCCTGATCTTTGGCCTTCTTCTACCTGCAGAGAACCACTTGATGTTTCAAAAAGCTTTACTTTTGATTTGATTTCTGGCATTCTATCAGGTTAAGATCTGCAAAAGCCTTTCCCTTGGTAGTATAAGTCCTAGTCCGCATCTGTGCTAGTTTTGTGGATTGACAATAATCTTTCAAGAATAATAGTTTTGTTCTTTATGTTATTCTGTAAATCCTATCAAAGCAGATTAGTTATCATCGAGTTGGTTGGTTCACCTATAGGCATAGACGGCTAGTTTTCAGTAAAGTTGCAGTCAACTGTCAACACATCTAGTTAACCAAGTCAAATTATTCTACTGCAAAATGACTTCAAAAGAATTTTGGTAATATAAAATTTTGTCGAGCTTCAGTTTTAGGTCATGAATCCTATGTATTGGAATAACTTCATGCTGTCTTGATAATCTGAAACATTTTATCCCTGATATAACTATTTACATCGTTAATTCAGGTTAAGTACCTTTCTTTTAAAAAAAATTATGAAAGAAGTAAACCTTGAATATGATGAAAACTGAAAGAAGCACATATTTCAGTTTTGCTGATCACCGTAGGTACTACCCTACTTGTTACGGACACATATCGCACACGGATGCTCTAATTAGTAACAGTTACCTTTCCCATTTGCTATCTAGTTATGATTGAAGTTTTTGTTTTACAGAGATGAGAAAAATTTTCCCATTTGAGCTTTTCCACTTGGGTGGAGATGAGGTTCATACAGGTTGGTAGATTTGATTTCTTCTTGTTAACAGGCATTTCTGCTTTCTCTTTGTTAATAATGCGACTGTGTTCTTCCCACTTTTTAGATTGAAAGCAAATTTTTTCACTGAACTTCTTTCGATTTTGAGTGCTGTCTGCTAAGATTCATTATATATGTGCATGCAAAGTTACTTGGACTCAATTGTAAGTGTCAGGTTGGATATATGTCTGACACAGGTATTTTTAATTTTTCCTAAGTTTTTTCATGTATTTGGAGTCATATCTCTATACCTATATTCAGATGAACATGGATGATTGAAGAAAAAGAGTGGGAACAACATAGCACGCTAGACCATGATACTATGATACAAACCATGTAATTTAAACTATATGTGTGCTCGTAAAGTCTTTGAAATCTTTTAAATTTATCCTTTTCTTTAAAATTTTAGATTGATAATTCATCACTGTTTCACCCTAAATCTTGTATGTTTATCTTCTCACTAGAGACAAAGCATTTAAGTGATTATCAAGTGCAAGTCTATGAGTAAAGGCTGTTCATTGTCATCAACTTAATTTTATGTTTAAAAGCATGAAATGAACAGTTTGATTTTCTGATGCGGCTTTGCTTATATAAATGAGTGGACTTCTTTTTTCTACTCTGTTTGTTGTTATTTCGATGCTCGGTTATGCATTTTATTCTCCCTATATGAAGTTTATTAATATTGATAATAATTATTTTGACAGATTGCTGGACCTCTACTCCACACATAAAGCAGTGGTACGTGCCCAACTCTTCTTGTTGATCAGTACTTGTATGCCGGTTCATGTTTGGAGTAACTTCTACATAAATTGAACTTGATGATACTTTAGCCATTCAATGTTGTAATACTGGGATTAACTGTAACCTTTTGCTTCAAGCTGTGCCGTCTTATAAACCATTGATCCAATGAAAACGAATTGCAGGCTCAATGACCAAAACATGACTGCTAAAGATGCTTATCAATATTTTGTACTCAAGGCTCAAGAAATCGCAATCTCAAAAAACTGGACGCCTGTCAACTGGTATGTCTGTATCCATACCCTACGATTGCTGTTTAATGTTCTAAGAATGACTTCCGGTTTGGGTTTTTCGTCCATGGAAAGCTATTCTTCTCACTAAGTTCTCAATACGATAACATAAAAGTTTTCGGATATAGCAAAATAAATATAAAGTAAATTACCTAAAATCTTAAAAACATGCATGAGATGAAACCTATGCTGCTCTGACTCTTCACTTTTTTGTAAGTACCTCTGTCTGGCACCCGTACCTGATGCATTGCTGGACATGGATATGGCTTACAGGGATAAGACCCTATAAATATATGGAAAAAATAACTTAGAAAAATGTGAACATACACATTTATGTCTAACACTCACACCTAAGTCCGAGTAACTTATGATGAAACCAAGATGTTTTTTCTATAAGCTTGCTTAAGTAAATATAAAGTTCAGCCGTCAAAAGATTATTTTTCTCATCTTTTCCTTGTATCTGAAGAATCTGACAATTCTTCTTTGCAGGGAAGAAACCTTCAATTCTTTTCCGTCAAAGCTTAATCCACGAACTATTGTGCACAACTGGTGAGTTTTAGACCCTTTTTTTTCCTTTTAATTTTGACTGAAAAGGTTCTCATCCAAGAGTTGTTACTTTAAATTTCACGCCCGAATGATTTGATATAAAATGCTAGGTTGGGTCCCGGGGTTTGTCCGAAGGCTGTTGCGAAAGGATTCAGATGCATTTTCAGCAATCAAGGTGCTTGGTATCTTGACCATCTGGATGTTCCTTGGAATGAAGTCTATAGTGCAGAGCCACTAGAAGGAATAAATAATGTGTCCGAGCAAAACCTTGTTCTAGGAGGTGAAGTTTGCATGTGGGGTGAGACAGCTGATACATCAGATGTTCAGCAAACAATATGGCCTCGAGCTGCTGCTGCAGCAGGTATGTTATATGCTTCAAGAAAAAGTTATTAAAACCTGAGTAGTTATTTGAAGTCATTATCATCTTAAAACATAAATGCTCGAGTCTTGCTTTTTCTTTTCCGTGATGAGTTCCTCTTTTTCTCCACCAAGACCCCATCTTGACCCAAAACACGAACAAGTAAATATCAAGCAAAGGATGTAAAAGATCTTAAAAGCATAGTTTTAATAGGTGCCATCCATAGGGTACAATAAAATTAGCAATTACTTATTTGGGAGTTTTTTGACCCACGCTGTCAATTTTGCTCTTCGATATACATGTTAAAGGATATGGCATAGGTAAAACATGTGTGATTTATAATGTTTGGACCAAAAGAAATTTATTTAAACTGTTTTGGAATGCTGAATATTTTTCTCTTATGTGTCCTAACCATTTCGAATTATGACTTTCGATTCTGTATCACTTCTCTTTTTGATGTTCATGCCATACAGGTGAAACCAAATGCTCGGATTTCTGCCTGTTAACCTCATTCGTTCATCCCTTGTAATGATTAATGGCTTCCAAAATATGCATATTAGATAACTATAACTAAATCACCCTTTTTAGAATCTCGTAGTTGGCTGCATTCAACATAGATTGGTTTAGACGCAATTAAGCATTTAGGGCAAGCAACTAAATTTCGTATTTCCGCATATCATGTCGGACTCAATGGTTAAACTAACATGGACACGATCCGTTTACTTACTCTGCTTCTTCATTGCTTGGTTCTTATTTTGAATGATGCCATTTGCTTCGAATTGTCTTCCTACAGAGCGGTTGTGGAGCAAAAGGGAGGCTGTATCTGCACGAAACATTACTTTAACCATATTACCACGGCTTCATTACTTCAGATGCCTATTGAATAGGCGCGGGGTTCAAGCTGCTCCCGTCACAAACAAATACGCTCGACAACCTCCAATTGGTGCCGGATCATGCTACGAGCAGTAGTTCCTCAGTTCATTACTAGTCGGATTGCTCTAGAACTGCCTGTATCTGCTCTTGTATATGTTGAAAGTACATCTGAAACCTTAAATTGCCGCATTTTCTGTGTTTACAGACAGTCCATTGGTGTTTATCTCATCTGATATGCTCATGTATACGTCAAAAGTACATTCAAAAGCTTAAATCGCCACATTTTCGGTGTTTTAGAACAATCAACTGGTGTTCATTCATCTTGTGCTATATTTTAGTTTGATGTTGTGATTATCACACTTAATTTAAATTTGTACCTGTTTGTGTTTGACTAGTTTATCTCCATGGTATAAACTTCATAGATAAAATCTTTTCTGCAACTTGCCATCAGTAAGCTATGTTATTCGGACTTTGATCAGAGTTACGGGTGTGGTTATGTGTTTTACTTGGAAATTAAACATGTTGATCGATTATGGCACGAAATGTGATTTCATAAAAGCTGACATTATGGTGGCTGAACTTGCTCTTAAATTATGTGGTCGGGGATTTGATTCTTATTCATGAAAATTGAGTATATTTCATGGTCAGCGCTTGCTATCAACAGTGAATATTTTGATTTCGAAAAAAACATGCTAGACAGTATATAATACAATTACCACGATGAATAAATAAATGGTAAACTATCAAAATAGTCACTTTTTACCTCAGGTTATATTTTAGTGACTTACGTTATCATGTTGTAATATTTTAGTTACTGAGCTGCTAATTATCGTTAACGGTGTAATGGATTATACAATTGGTCCTCAGATTTTTTCATTTTGAATATTAAAATTTTTTTTTATATTCTTTTAACTTTCCCTTTCCTTTCTCCATTTCTTTTAACATAATTTTTCTATGTTTTCCATTTGTTAAAACTTATTTATGTTTATGAAAAAAGAAAAGGCGAAAGCTTAAACCAAAATTAAACTAGTTTCGCATATTCTTACCCCACATTTACAAACCGTCATCATCCATCACTGCTTTAACAAACCAATTTGAATCCCTCAATGACCTAGTCCATAAGTTCGCCTCACTCGAAGACCTCGCTAGTTGTGACTTATGACAGTATACCCTCAACAAAGTTTTTCGAACCCGTTCCCTCAACCTCCTAACCAACCTCCACGACCACCTTATCCATCTTACTTACAACATTCTTGCCCTCTCGATTATGTTGTTTCATGAATTCTTCAAATGAGTTCTACACTCTCAATAACTAAAACGACCACCATACGGAACTTACCCTCAACTTTATCCAAACTAGTTTGCTTCCAGGCTCCATTTCTCTCTTCAACTCATCCATGCTTGACTTCCAATCAAGCTTGCTTGGGAATATCCAAGAAGGTTTAGATCAATTTTATCGTTTGCTTAATTTTATTCATCAGAAAATAAAAGGAAAGAAAACGAATAATTCATACGATTCTGTAAACATTTGAAAACCGAAAAAATTTATTTTGAATATAAATAATTCAATTTATGTTTAGATTTAATTAATGATATGATTTTTGTATTGATTAGTTAGATCCAATTTTAATTTTAAAATTAGGTTATATTCAAATCGAGATTTGATTAAAAATTATTGGTATTTGATTTTGAGTGAAATTCAATTTAGAAATAATGCGAAAAAAAAAAGGAATTGGTTTATTTGGTGGGTAGAGATTAAGTGGAATATGAAAAGAGAGAAAAATAAAAGGGAAGAAAAAAATTAAAATAAACAAATAAAAAGAAAAAAAATTAAATTGTTCAAAAAATAAATAAAAGTATAGGTATTAGTTTTAACAAATAGAAAACATAAAAAAAAAACTATGTTAAAAGAAATAGAGAATGGAGGAAAACAAAGGGAGAAGAAGAAGAGAATAAAAAATCAAGAAAAAAAAAGTTAAAAGAACATAAAAGAAGAAAATAAAATTGCTCAAAACGAAAAAATATAGGGACTAATTTTATAAATTAATCTAAAATTTTCGTTTAAAATGATAATTTAACATGCCAGACTAGTGTCACGGGCCGCAGTTTAAAGCTCGTGACCATCGCACCAAATGCATCCAATGGAGGTCTATTGCTCAGATGGGGATCATTTGGCCCACGAGAACTGGCCCGATTCAATGAGCAATTGGAGGAGCTTGTCAGATTGAAGCCCGGTTGGCCCGATAACGAAGAGATTCAGGCTGATATGGTAACTAATCTTAGAAGATAGAAGGAATCTTATCTTGTAAAGATTAGATTAGATTTGATAAGGCTTATCTTGTAAATCCCTAAAATAAAGGGATATAGTTAATCTCGTCCGTCGATGTAATTGTATCTTGACCGTCAGTTTTGGGGGAGCTCAACTATAAATAGAGAGTCTCCCTCTCATTTGTACTCATTCCATTGTATTCTGAATTCTTAAGAGTAATAAGAGTTCTGAGAGCATTTACTCAAACACCTTGTGTGTATTCTTTTCTGTGGCTTTCTGTTGTTCTTTGGCTTAGCTTCTTTTGGCTTAAATCTCTTCCGCCCTTCAATTGGTGCCTTGGAGGAGTTCTTAAGGAATCCTCATATGAGCTAAGGCTGACTTAGGCAAGTTTGGAGCAAACGGATCGCCTAAGACCGCACGGTTTGCGAGACGAAAGGTCTAGCCCCGTGACAGTTGGTATCGGAGCTTTTGGTTCGAAGGCACTGTTGGGATGTCGAAAGAAGTTGTTGGTCAGAATGAGCCAATGGAGACTCGAGGAAGGGCCAGAAAAGCGAGTCGATCAAGGGACTTAATTTCAGCTTTGGAGGATCGAGTCGTCACTCTCGAGGAGTCCATGGGGGACGTCAAGGAGAGGATCGACGATGTCGATGATAGACACAATGATGGGTTGCGAACATTGCAAGGACAGCTCAGGGAATTTGTGTGGGATACTATCGGTTCCTCGGAGAATAAGCTGGCTGAAAAGAACGATGCTCTCGAGGCTATGGTGACAGCTTTGAAAGAGGAGATCAATGAGCTTAAGGGGGAGCTCAAGATTTTCAAGGCTGCCATAAGGAATGGAATGTTGGCTTCAAAGCCAAAGCCACAAGCGATGGATGTGCCCAAGCCGAAGGCGTTTAAAGGGGCAAGGTCTGCAAGTGAGGTGGACAACTTTCTTTGGGCCATGGAGCAATACTTTCGTGCGATGAACATCGAGGATGATGTTACAAAGGTAAACACTGTTGCTATGTATTTCACTGACGTTGCTTTGTTATGGTGGAGACGTAGGTCCACTGATGTGAGACGTGGTGGTACTGAGATTGGGACTTGGAAGGAGTTCCAAGATGAATTTAAAGCACAGTTTTACCCCGAGTATGCCGAGGATGAAGCCCAAGCGAAGTTGCGTCGGCTAACACAACGAGGCACGGTTAGGGAGTATGTGCGGGAGTTTAGTGAACTCATGCTCCAGATCTTTGATTTGAGCGAGAAAGAAGCATTTTTCTCCTTTACAGATGGGTTGAAACCATGGGCAAAGCAAGAATTGCAACGTCGAGGAGTTCGAGAACTTACCAAAGCCATGATGGTAGCGGAGTCCATAGTGGAACTTGCTCCGAGAAGGGACAGGTTTGAAACTTCCAAGCCCAATAGGAGGGGCAATGGTGGGTACCATGAATAGGGTGAAGATGGACAAAGCTATGATGGCAATGGTAGTAGCAGTGATGGTGATGATAGAAAACTACGAAATGGAAAGTGGAGACCTAATAGCCCGAAAGAAAAGAGGGGAAAGTTATGGTGCTACTTTTGTAAAGGACCCCACATGAAGAGGGATTGCCCAAAGGTATCTTCAGTTTCGGCTATCAAGAGAAGTGATGAGCCGGAAGAGGCGAAGCATATTGAGGAAAAGCCATCGAGGGTCAATTCGATGGTGCTCATTCCTGAGAAGAGGAATGGTAAAGAAGGGTTGATGTTTGTAGACATCAACATTGCAGGTCAGAAGCAGAATGCTCTTATTGATATGGGAGCATTTGACTTGTTCATATCGGAAAAGGCTGCAAGGAAGCTTGGTCTGCCGATTAAGAAATCGAAGAAGAAGATCAAGACAGTAAATTCCAAGGAGGCCCCAACTATGGGTGTAGTTCGGAATGTGGAGCTACACATCGGCGAATGGAAGGGCAATGAAGACTTTGAGGTAATCGAATTAGATGATTACGATTATGTACTTGACTTAAACTTCCTTGACAGGATTCAAACAGTTCTGTATCCATGGGCCGATCAAATCCATATTATCACCGGTCCGTTAACAAAGATTGTTGTTCTGGTGCATCGAAATAATAGGGGCAAATGTGTTGTCGTCGATCCAACTAGTCGAGGATGTTTCGTATGGGAGGAACATCGACTCGATAGAACGAGTGGTTACGAAAGCTCCTTCGGAAGTGTTAGTGGCGCAAGAGTTCGATATGAAGCCTGTAGATTCGACTGTGGAGCCGACACCTTTGGGGAAGGTGGGTTGTGCATCGGGCTTCAAGGAAAATGGAGCGATGCAAAGACAGTCGGGACGAGTAAATGTTGCGAGTAAGGTTCATTCCGAACACTGTGATAGTGTTTTGCATTCTAACTTGTGTACTTGGCAAGAACGTAAGAGCCCTTTCGAAGTTCTTGAGCAAAGAGGCCGAGAGACGGTGGGCAAAGCGAGGCCAAGGGTGTTGAATCAAGAGGATTCTGTTCGAGTCAAGTTAGAATGTGGGCAAGAGAGCGACATAGCTTTTTGTCGTCGAGATGTACAAACGAGTAGGACGGTTCGAGTTAAAAAGCGGCGGAAGCCGAGGCAAAAGTCCCAAAGGAAGGGAAAGGCTAAGGCATCAAGACGAGACCAAGGCGAATCAAGTCAGTGCCATTCAGAAGTCGCAACGAGGACGTTGCGAGAATGGGTGGGGGAGAATGTCACGGGCCGTAGTTTAAAGCCCGTGACCATCGCACCAAATGCATCCAATGGAGGTCTATTGCTCAGATGGGGATCATTTGGCCCACGATAACTGGCCCGATTCAATGAGCAATTGGAGGAGCTTGTCAGATTGAAGCCCGGTTAGCCTGATAACGAAGAGATTCAGGTTGATATGGTAACTAATCTTAGAAGATAGAGGGGATCTTATCTTGTAAAGATTAGATTAGATTTGATAAGGCTTATCTTGTAAATCCCTAAAATAAAGGGATATAGTTAATCTCGTCCGTCGATGTAATTGTATCTTGACCGTCGGTTTTGGGGGAGCTCAACTATATATAGAGAGCCTCCCTCTCATTTGTACTCATTCCATTGTATTCTGAATTCTTAAGAGTAATAAGAGTTCTGAGAGCATTTACTCAAACACCTTGTGTGCATTCTTTTCTGTGGCTTTCTGTTGTTCTTTGGCTTAGCTTCTTTTGGCTTAAATCGCTTCCGCCCTTCAATTGGTGCCTTGGAGGAGTTCTTAAGGAATCTTCATTTGAGTTAAGGCTGACTTAGGCAAGTTTGGAGCAAACGGATCCCCTAAGGCCGCACGATTTGCGAGACGAAAGGTCTAGCCCGTGACACTAGCTTATTGTTACACTATTAACGACAATTATCGGCTCAGTGGCTAAAATGTTACAACACGATGACATAAGTGACTAAAACATAAAGTTTCAAACATAAATAACTGAAATGTAAGCTAAGGCAAATAAAGTGACCTTTTTCGTAATTTACCTATAAATGAATAAAATATGAGCAAGTTTGAGTTGCATAGTTTTTGGCAAGAATGGTTGAACATGCAAAAACAGGAAGGCATAGAAGAAGGGACAGCTAAAGTTTAATTAATTTTTAATTCCGTCATGAATATAGGTAATAAGAAAACATAGGAAAAAGATCTGTTTTTTAAGGTTGAAATAATTGAAACCCATTCCCAATTCAATTATTCAATGCATAATATTTTTTTAAAAAAATCAAATATTGGACTCCTCTAAAAATAAGTTTTGAAATTTCATATTTATATAAAAGTTAAAAATTCGAATAATTTAATAAAAATTTACTTATAATTTTAATAATTGCATTAAAAAGTAAAAATACTACATTTTAAACTTTTTAAAATATAGGATTTAAATCTTAAATTTTGTCAAAATAAAAGGACTGACGTGATATTTTAACCCTGAAAATAATATATAAACACCATTAAACGTTCTCACTCCCTCAAACACACAGAGAGTCAAATAAATAAAGAAAAGAAAATTATTGAAAAAGACTGCTATCATCGCTTCATCACTCTTCCTTTTCCTCTTTTTCATTTTTATTATTTTTTCCCTCTCTCTCTCTCTCTCTTTCCATGGCTTCTTCTTCATCTTCCTTTCACTTCCCTGTGAGTCTTGTGGCCTTATTTCATACTTCTTTCTTTTAATTTTATTATTTTTAATCTTTTGTTTCTAAACATACCCTGCTAGATTTACAGATTGGGGTTTCCATTTTCTGTTTCTTTTTTGATTAATTTGCTTTATATTGATTCTTTTGCTTCTTTATTTCTTTTTCTGTAGTTGTATTTTTTAAGATGGGATTTTGATTCTCTTTTTTTTTTTTTTTTGCATTTGCAGTGACCTGTTCTTCATGGTTGATCTGATATGGGTTTTTGATTTCTTCACATATTGGGGTTAGTTCAACTTCTACTATCTCTACTCGTCCTTTCAAGTAAGGGTGTTCTTTTTTTCTTTTTTAAATTCGAAGTTGGATTTTTTCTATAGGGTTCCATATTTTGCCTTAGATTTATATTGAATTATTGAAAGTAGTCATGGTGAAAGTGGGTAAAATTTAGGGGTTTTATTAGGATTTAGGATTTGGGTCATATATGTTTGATGAGCTTATTGAGGTATTTATAATGGTGGCAGCATTGTGAATAAGGAGTAGGGCTTTGTTGCAATTTTGTGTTTCTTTCGAAATATATTACTGAAGGTTCATATTGTAAAGTGGAAATGGTGGGCAAAGAGGATCCTCCTGCTAGTCCTAGGGCTCCATCGTGCCAGCTTTCAAGCTCGCGAAAAATGTTTTGGCGTTCAGCTTCGTGGTCCTCTTCCCGGACGAGTGGTCAAATTCCCTTAACTGAGGACAAAGATCTAGGAGCAGGTTCTAATGGTAATGATGGTATTAATAATGGGCAAACTCGCCGGTTTCCTCCTCCTCCTTTAACTCCGCGTTCTCAACAGAATTGTAAGGCCAGGTCATGTTTGCCACCTTTGCAGCCACTGTCAATTGCACGAAGGAGTTTGGATGAGTGGCCGAAAGCCGGTTCTGATGACCTTGGTGAGTGGCCACAACCGCCAACCCCAAGTGGGAACAAGAGTGGGGAGAGGTTAAAGCTTGATTTATCATCAATTCAGCGGAATAATGATAAGAATGGCGGGCTTGTAAAGAGGGATAAGATTGCTTTCTTTGATAAAGAATGCTCGAAAGTGGCAGAACATATTTATCTTGGTGGAGATGCTGTTGCAAAGGACAGGGAAATACTTAAAAAGAATGGTATTACTCATGTTTTAAATTGTGTTGGGTTTGTTTGTCCAGAGTATTTCAAGGCTGATTTTGTGTACAGAACTTTGTGGTTGCAAGATAGTCCATCGGAAGATATTACTAGCATACTTTATGATGTTTTTGATTATTTTGAGGATGTTCGGGAACTGGGTGGAAGGGTTTTCGTTCATTGCTGCCAGGGGGTATCGAGGTCCACATCGTTGGTGATAGCATATCTTATGTGGAGAGAGAGACAGAGTTTCGATGATGCCTTTCAGTACGTAAAGGCTGCAAGAGGAATTGCTGATCCAAATATGGGTTTCGCTTGCCAGTTGTTACAGTGCCAAAAGAGGGTCCATGCATTCCCTTTGAGCCCTAGTTCCTTGTTGAGGATGTATAGAATTGCACCTCATTCTCCTTATGATCCTTTGCACCTAGTCCCTAAAATGCTGAATGATCCATCTCCTTCGGGTCTAGATTCTCGAGGTGCATTTATTGTTCATATACCTTCTGCAATATATATTTGGATTGGTAAAAACTGTGAATCTATCATGGAAAGAGATGCGCGAGGTGCTGTTTGTCAGATTGTTCGGTATGAGAGAGTGCAGGGACCGGTAATAGTGATCAAGGAAGGAGAAGAACCGGCTTATTTTTGGAATGCATTTTCAAACTTTCTACCATTGATGGATAAATCTGGAAACAAAGTTGAGGTAGGGGAGTCGGCAATTAAAATTTGCTTGGGTGAGAGGAAAGTGGATGCGTATAATGTTGATTTCGAGATTTTTCAGAAGGCTATAAAGGGTGGCTTTGTCCCTCCATTTGCTTCATCCGAGAATGAACATGAAACCCACCTTCCTGCGAGAGAAAGCAGTTGGAGTATGCTTCGACGTAAGTTTGCCTCTGGCATAATGAAGGAGTTTGTCTCGGCACCGAAGATATTACTCTCCAGGGTTTATTCAGATTCCATGATGGTAGTTCATGCATCATCACCGTCATCGGCATCATCCTCTTCGTCTTCTTCTTCCTCACCTCCTTATCTCTCTCCAGATTCCATCTCTTCCGATTCCAGTACTTGCTCAAAGTACTTTTCTGAATCCTCTCTGGATTCACCTTCAGCTGTTTTGTATTCTCTTCCGGTTTCTTCGACTTTGTCTAACTTTTCTAATTTGTCTCTCATTTCATCCCGAAGTTCTCTGCACCCCAAAATTAATAGCTCAGAAATTGCCAGTGTCAATCTCACTTCTCAACCTTGTTCAAAATCTGCATTTTCACAGCTAAAAAAGGTTTCACCTTCCCTTGCTGAACGCCGAGGTAGTTTGTCAAAGTCTCTCAAGCTGCCAGTGATGAGCGATAGTATAAGAGGAACAAACGATCGGTCATGTTTTCTTGTTAAGCAAGATGGGGTTCGGATAGATAACAATACCAGCTCATCATGTGAATCAGATATTGAAATTGTCTTTGACTCCAAGCGTGGTGTTAGAAATGGTAGGGATATTTTGGTTCAAGGTTCTGGTTTGAAGATATCCCCAGGTAGACTAGCTAATGTTGGCCAACATGATTCTGAATCTACTTTTGTTAATAGTTGTTGTGAAAGTCCAAGAAACCATCCTCCTCAGGATGGTCTCCTGTCTGCTGTTCCAAACAGGATGGAGGAAATTATTCCAGCTTGCACAGGTGTAGTTCAGCCTTTAGTATGCCACTGGCCCAGTATAGAGAAGATGACAAATTTTACTAGAAGTGATCTAGATTCAAAGTCCGCTTTTGCAATTTTTTTGCCGACTGCAGCTGTAGACGAAAACAAAGATAGGATTCTATATTTTTGGATAGGAAGATCCTTTCATCTTGAAAAAAGATCAATTCAACTAGATAGCAGCAGAGTGGTAGGGGATAGAGAAGATATCGACTGGAACCAAGTTGCTTATGATGTACTCACAAAAGTGGGTCTTCCGAATGATACCCCTGTTAAGGTACGGAATGTTGAAGTTTTCTACATTATATTATTTGCGCCTTGTTCCCATGTTTATGTACAGATTTATGTTATATATTATGATATGTTTGCTTCTGATTTTAGATTTTTAATAAGATTGAAGCACTAACAACCGTATATCTATGTTCAAAAATATCATACCATAAGATGTGTCTGAAATATCATACCTTAATTCTTGTCATTTAAAAGTAGAAACTATATACATGTTTGATTTGTTGACTTTAACTAAATATGTCAAGCTGCCTGCTTGATTATTTTTAATCAAGCATTGGACCAATGTCATAGATTTTTTTTACGGGAATGGATATGCTATTCAGAATATCAATTTAAGGTTCTAGTTATGCTTATGCCAGTGTAAATTATTCTGAGATTTTCACCAATGTTAAAAAAACCGGACAAGATGTTGAACCAGTCAGACCTTCAGTTCATGGTTGAACCAAGCGGTTTGATGTTTTCTTTATTTTTCAATGTTTAAATGCTTTTAACCTTTATTTAATGTAAAATAAATTATAAAAATAATTAAGAATTAACAAAAATTACATTTAGCTTAATGTTAATATCTTTAATATAAAACTAAGAGATTAAATTTTAAAGTTGTAAATCTCATTCATTGCAAATAAAATATTCAGGGAAAATGGATTTATAAGAAACCAGTTTTTTACCCGTCCAATCTAGTTTTATCGGTGTTTGACTGGTTCGACGTGTAGCCAACGGTGGTTTCCCGTTCTGGATTTTTATTCCTCGATGTTCACTTGTCTTTCTCTGGATGCATCTGTCAAGGCGGAAAGCTTATTTACCTCTATAAAAGAAATTTCTAAAAGTCATCTATAACCTCTGTTTTGCAACGTATTTCGTTTGATTTTGATTTGTTCTGTTATATTGCCTTTTAACCTTCTATATGTACCTTGATATTTACTATTTGCAGATTGTCAAAGAAGATGAAGAACCAATGGAATTTCTTATGTTGCTGAGGACATTGTAGCTTTACTGCAATCTAGGATATATCTGCAGGCCAATAGTTCATAGATTATCTTTTGTCTCTTCAAATGGCTTTTTTTTTGCTGTGGAATTTCAGGCATCAGGCATAATTCCCATGGGAAAACCAATGAGGTAGGTAGCCCTTTTTTTTCTGTTGTTTCTTATTGGCAATGTAAATTTCCAGCAAGATACCTCTGTTGCTCCGAGTCTTCATTTTCGTTGAAGTTTTTGTGCCCATAATCATGTTCAATGCATGATTCTCCAAAAGAAACACTCTTAAGACATGGAAATCTTGGAAAACTTTCAAAATATCTGTGCCCGATACATCGGAGTCTGAGTACATAGCTAGGTGCTGTAGTTGGCATAGCAGCTTTTTTGCAGGTTGATATGGTTCAATTATGCACCACTCTTCCAGCCATCTGCTGCATTCAGGGATTTTAAGACTCATATTTCAACTAGGTTTAAATGTTTGCAGATATTCTACAACATTGTTTTTCTTATGGCTTTGTAGGCCACAATTGATCATTAGAGTGATAGATCAACAGGAAAACTTGTTCTGTTTTTGCTTCTTTGCAATCATTTTTGGTGTTTATTTGAGGGCTAAATTCTTGCGTGACCCTTCCATTGTTAACATAAAAACATGAATATGATCTATGCACAACTTTCGATTGTGCCAGCATAGTCCCCTGCAGGTTTTTATCCATATTACTTGTTACTTTCAGATGTCATTCAGCTACAAGGGAAGTCCATGTGAAGATCAGATCCTGTTGGTTGTTTTTAGTTCATTTTAAGTAGACTTCAGTTCTAGAGCATGAAGAGAATGCAAGCAAGATGTCAGTCGGCATGTGTTATCTAAGAAACTATGCTTTAGAGACCGGGGGAGGGAGGGGCTCAAAGCATGTAATTTGACAAATTGGGAGTTTCACGCTATATATGCTGAAGCTTAGCGCATGTAAGAGTCAGGACCTTGGTGACACCATAGTAAATGTAATTTCCCTGGATGTCCCATTACAGTGTCCTCTGGCTGCCATAATTTTATTGTTTTGGCTCAATCCACTGCTGGGTAAACACTTGCACACTTTTTTGTATTTGAAGATCGATTGTTCACTGTACTGATGTTGAAGTAGGGTGACCAAGAACCTGGGTTTCTGGAAAATTTTATAGAGTTGAGCTTCGTTATCATACAATCAGGTTACAATAGGTGGAAATTACTTGCATTGCATGCAGCCGTTAACAAATCTAGCCTTGCATGTTTTTCACATCATCAGTTTGTTTCACTGTTTGTCTTTGGATGTTTGCAGGTGGCTACCATGTCGGAATTCGCCTGGTTGTACAGCACCATCGTAACTGATAATCATTTGTTTCGATAGACAGTTATTGTATATTCAGTGTTATTAGAATCAAATTCTTAAAATCTTAGTTATCCATTCCAGCCTCAATAGATTCACTGTAATTTCCCTTGTGCCTGCAACTTCATTTCGTTTCTCAAAACTGTTCAATTCAATACTCTTTAGCATGAACTTTCTATGGCAAATGTTGGATTCTTAAACTGGGTATTGCTTATTTCTCTCTCGCTTAATATATATGATATTTGTTCTGCAATTTTGATTATATATATAAAGAACCAAAGATGATAACCTGCAACATTTTGGGCATCATACTTGTCCATTAGGTTTAAGGAATTGAACTTGTTTAAGTTTGATACGGATCCTTGTTCAAGATCAGTGGTAGAAGGTTTGATTTAACTTGCCAAAGGTTTCGGTTTGGTTTTTATTAAATAAGTTACGATAATAATAAAGTATAATTAATTTGGTTTACAAAATTTTGTTTTTAAATTAATTTTGAAGTTTTATAATAATTTCTTTTATTTTTAAAAATTTAAGTATTAAAGAATATAGATTTAAAATATTAGAAAGACCGATGAACTAATGAATCAAAAGCAGTACAATGAGCATTAAATGGTGTTATTACAGAAGGTCATGTTTTTGTTAGTAGAGATCCCACTCTAAACTAATGCTAATACAAAGCTTCAAGCAACCCTTTCCATTTCATCAAATGGAAGAAATACTTCTAACTAAAACTTTAAAAGCATGAAAACTAGGAAGGAAGAGTTGAAAGGAGGCGGGCTGAAGTTTTTAACGCAACAATCCCACATCGTAAAGCGACAAGCAAGTGCATCCCAAGTGCCTTTATAAATTAAAGCCCGAGTATGCTTTGAAATCTTACGGAGCCGTGCGATGGGCACAGAGCGAACTATTCTTTCGCCTTTTACTAAAGAATACCGTGTGTTCGTCGCCTAAAGCGGCATACGCCTATTTTTGGAGGGCCGGTTTATCGAGAACGGGCCCAACAATTCATGGTTTAAAAGTTTTCGGTTTTAGCCTGCAGCAACATATAATTGTGTTCAGAAGTTACACGACAAAAAGAAGTAAAGGTAATGGACACACCTGTCAGTTCGCAACCTTTTGAACGCAACACCAGTCTCACTGGAGGAGAATGGCTACCAGGATGATCTTTTTTAATTTATTTTCAAATCTTACCGTCTAATTTGATTCATTTATTTTTATGAGAATGATTTTCAAGTAGTTTTTAAAAGTATCCGCATTAAAAAAAAACATTTTAGAAGTATTAATACTATTTATTTTTTAATAAATGAATACTTTTTTCATGTTGGGATTTTTATTACGACATTGCATGTAAGATGTATAATAAATTTCTGGTCTTCGCATTTTAATATTTCTAGAGTATGGTATAAAATGTCATATTGTTTTTGCTGGAATTGGAATAGTAAAATTGAAAATCATAATATCTACTTTGAAATCTTCATCGTGTAATTTTATTTAAGTTTTAAATAATTATTTACATATTTTATATAATAATATAAGAAAATAATAACACTATTGTAGTTGTATTTGTTACTTTATGAATAGAAATTTTTGTTAGTTTTTTTTTTATTGAGCTAGTGTTCAATTAATTCGTGATATCAACATGATTATACTTTTAAGGGATAAGTATCATATTTATATACAAACTTAGGTTTAATGTGCAATTTGATACATGAACGTTAGTTTAATGTAATTAGACGAATGAAACTAGAATTGTGGTTCATATATATGTATGAAACTTTAATTTTGATTCAATTTTAACATTTTAAAAAATAAATACATACATTTATTTTCATATTGGATAAATATAATTGTTGGTGTATGCAAATATCAACGTAAAATTGTACTAATTTGGTAATGTTGCTAATGGTTTGTGAAATTTGAATCAAATTAAAATTGTGTATAAAATTACACAAAATCAAAATTTATATATAACACTGAACATCGAATCAAAGTTCATATATAATTTTGATATTTATCTCTATTTTTAATATAAGATAGAATAACTATATAAATTAATCATCTATGATTTACTTGTAGAGGGGTAATCATGAACACCAAATATGGACTATAGAACAGACATGAACATATCAAGAAAAATATTAATTTTAAAATTCTATGAGAATTTTCATAATACTTCTATAATATAAAATTTTAAAAATTCAAAAAAAAATTATGAATTTTTTAAATCTAGAATGATATTATTTTTGAAATTTCAAAAGAATTCAGTTTTTTTTTATAATGTATAAATTATATAATATTCCGAAAAGTTAAAATTGTTTATAATATTATAACAATGATATAAAACTCAAAGATATAAGGTAATAGTTTTTTTTTTAAATTCAACTTTTTCTTACTTTTTTTTCACTTTTAAATTTTTTGAAAATTTAATTTACTAAATTTTTTTACAATTATATATATTTAAATTAATTTGATTTACATATTTTCCCCTTTTTTAATTATTTATTTTTAGTAATTTAGCAAATTTGAGATGGAATTCTTGTAACTGGCATGCTGTTGAATTAATAAATTTAAGTGTATGGTTAAAATATATACATTAACTTTAGTTTTGATTAAATTATAGAAATATATAGATTTATTTATTTTTATATTGAATTAATATAATTGTTTGAGTAAAAAATATATAAACATAAAATGGTGCTGTCTTAATGATATTATTAGTAGCTTGTAAAAATTTCATCAAAATAAAATTTCATATTCTAAATTATACAAAATCAAAATTCATGTGTAGCGTTACACGTTGAACTAAAGTTTATGTTTATTTTTCTATTTTTATCTCTTTTTTTTATTTCAATATGATTAATTTTGAAATGTGTATAATGAATAAGATCATCGAAAAATGTTTTTGGAGTGATAATCATATTAAAATTAAAAAAATAATTTGATTGTTTAATTTTTATTTTGAAGTAGATATTAATTAACTCTAGTACATACATGTCCAATTGCATCATATATTATCAGATGCTCGTGTATGTTGAATCTTGGGTAAGGATTACCTAACAACTTGGAATTAGGTCTTTAACATCTTGAGTTCAAAGCCTTCTATATGAAATAACTTGGCAATATTATTGCTACTCTATTACAGGGGTGAATCAAGGGGGGCTGGTAGTTGCATCTTGCCTCTCTAAAAATGATAAAATTTTAATTTAATTCTATAAAATTTATATTTCTACTATAAAAAAATTACAATTTAATTTTGGCCCTCCTTAAAATTTTTTTTTGGCTTCGCTCCTGCTCTATTATTCTCCCTTAGAGTATATTGCACCTTGACAGTCCATTGCCACCGCAGCATCGATCAAATATTGCAATCATGTCCATCATCTAGCACGTCATAAATCAGCCATGTCACTCTTCAAAATTACCAATCGATAGTCTTTACCCCACACAATCTTTAGATCCTTGTAAGCTGCTCTCAACTCGGTAGAAAGTAGAGGGGCCACACTAATCTTCCTCCCAAGACCACAAATCGATGCTCTTTGGGCATCTTGTATTACCCATCCTATAGCGGCCTCTCCAGAACCCACATCAACAACAATGTCTAAGTTAATAGCCACCCAATCCTGTGGTGACACTTGCCACCCAACACATGCTCCACCATCCTCCATGCTTCGACACTACACCAATGCCCACTCATACCTGCTTGCCTCCACCCAACATTGTCGAACCACTTGAACAATCCGTATGACACTCTCAAAGACAATCATTCCGCTTCTTCCACAAGTGCCATATCATGGTCCCAAACATTGTTCCCCACTAAACAGCTGAACCATTGACGCTAAATGCCCTAGTCACCCGCTATAGAAAAAGTCGTATAACATCGATTTCAATAATTCAATGACTTAAATAAATTTTTTTGAATAGTTTAGTAACTTAAATGAAAACTTTCAAATAATTTAATGATTAAATTAATTTTTTTTTAGTTAAATGACAAACAAAAACTTATACATAATTTAATGACTAATGTAATTTATATTAAGGGTTTACAATATATAATGGGCTTCACAGTGAGCCCAAAATCCCTTGAAGAAGCCATTTTCTAAATCTTAATCCATTTTCGGCCCTTCAAATTTTGGATTTTAGGGTTTAAATATTTGGTACTTTAGGATTTACTCCCAACAATATTTATTAATTAAATAAAGGGTAAACTGCGTAGATATACACTCAATTATTAAATATTTTCATTTTAGACATTTAAAATAAAAAATTATAATTTAAACACTCACGTTATTTAATTCTATCATTTTGGTCATTCTTGTTAAGACTACAAACGAAAAGTTGATGTAGAAATTAAAAAGGTTAATATAATAATAAATTTAATCATTAACTTTCGCATATTATATCAATTTAGTCATAATTTAAAAAAAAATAACTCTCAAAATTTATAAATAATTTCAATTTGATTCCAAATCTAAAAAAATCATACAAAAATATAAAAATACATAAATATTTTCAAAAAATATAATAATAAATTTAAAATTTATATTAATATTAAATAAAATAAAAATCCCCACCCCGTCCCTCTCTCCCTGCCCCATCACCGTTCCCGTCCCTCCCCCCCCCCCCTCTTTGCTTTGAGGTTTCGATATGGTTACCATTAATTTCCCGAGAACCTCGAGTATCTGTAACAACACCATGGGGTTTTCTTATTGGCTTTCTCGTTTCAGGCCTATGAACTCTTCTGCTTATCTTTTTCCTAAGAAGCCATTGAGACAAACTCATTTAAGATGATAACAAACAGTGTAAAGTTGTGGGGGAAGAGGAGAGGGAAGTCCGGTGGGAAAGGGGGAGAGGGAGAGGGAGGGGTTGGGGGGTAGGGGTTTTTATTTTATTTTATTTAATATTAAGATAATTATATTTATTTAATATTAATATAAAAATTTATTATTATATTTTTTGAAAATATTTATTTTTATATATTTTATATATTATTATTTCGTTTCAAGATTATTTTTTATTTTTATATATTTTTAAATTTATTATTATATTTTTAAAAATATTTATGTTTTTTATATATTTCTTTTAATTTTTTAGAATTATGATTAAATTGAGATTATTTATAAATTTTGAGGGTTAATTTTTTAAAATTATGACTAAATTGATATAATATGTAAAAATTGAGGACTAAATTTTATTATATCGAACTTTTTGATTGTAAGTCATTTTGCTGTTTGTGATTTCAACTGGAGTAGCCAAAATGACAGATCATGTAACGTGGTGTTTAAATTACAATTTTTTTATTTTAGGTACCTAAAATGGAAGTTTTTTTTATAGTTGGTGACTATATGTGTGATTTACCCAAAAAACCAAAGAGAGGGAAAAATCATCTCCCTGTGTCTTCGTTTCATTTCTCAATTCACTCTCTCAAAGCTTTGGATGTACCAAAAACCCTAACTGTAACCCTAACCAGCAATGTATCTTTACAACTTAACTCTTCAACAAGCCACCGGCATCGTCTCCGCCATAAACGGAAACTTCTCCAGTGGCAAAGTCCGAGAAATCGTCGTCGCCCGTGGCAAGATCCTTTCCCTTCTCCGTCCCGACGATCTCGGTAAGCTCCAAACACTTCACTCTGTCGAAATCTTTGGCTGCATACGTTCTTTAGCTCAATTCCGGCTAACCGGAGCCCAAAAGGACTATATTGTAGTAGGGTCGGATTCTGGTCGGATCGTTATCCTTGAATACAATAAAGAAAAGAACGTTTTTGATAAAGTTCACCAAGAAACTTTTGGGAAATCTGGATGTCGCTGAATTGTCCCGGGTCAGTACTTAGCTATTGACCCTAAAGGAAGAGCTGTAATGATTGGTGCTTGTGAGAAACAGAAATTAGTTTATGTTTTGAATAGAGATACTGCCGCTAGGTTAACCATTTCGTCACCTTTAGAAGCTCATAAGTCACATACTATTGTTTATTTGATTTGCGGTGTTGATTGTGGCTTCGATAACCCTATTTTTGCTTCCATTGAATTGGATTACTCGGAGGCTGATCAGGATTCCACGGGACAGGCTGCTAATGAGGCGCAGAAGCATTTGACGTTTTATGAACTCGATTTAGGGCTTAACCATGTGTCTAGGAAGTGGTCAGAACAAGTTGATAATGGGGCAAATATGTTGGTCACGGTACCTGGTGGTGGTGATGGGCCGAGTGGGGTTTTGGTTTGTGCAGAAAACTTCGTTATTTATAAGAACCAGGGGCATCCAGAAGTTAGGGCCGTCATTCCTAGACGTGCTGACTTGCCGGCAGAACGTGGTGTTTTGATTGTTTCTGCGGCTACTCATAAGCAGAAATCTATGTTCTTCTTCCTTTTGCAGACAGAATATGGGGACATTTTTAAGGTTACACTGGAACATGGAAATGAAGGAGTTACAGAATTAAAGATTAAATATTTTGATACAATTCCTGTTACAGCATCAATGTGTGTGTTGAAGACTGGCTTCCTATTTGCAGCTTCGGAGTTTGGAAATCATGCTTTATATCAGTTTCAGGCTATTGGAGATGACCCTGATGTTGAGTCCTCGTCATCTACTTTGATGGAAACTGAAGAAGGTTTCCAGCCAGTGTTTTTCCAGCCTAGAGGGCTTAAGAATCTAGTTAGAATTGACCAAGCTGAGAGCCTGATGCCAATAATGGATATGAAAATTTCTAATCTCTTTGAGGAAGAAACACCTCAGATATTTTCACTCTGTGGGCGTGGTCCTCGTTCATCTTTGAGGATATTAAGGCCCGGTTTGGCCATCAGTGAGATGGCTGTCTCACAGCTTCCTGGTGTCCCGAGTGCTGTGTGGACGGTGAAAAAGAATGTTAGTGATGCCTTTGATGCGTACATTGTAGTGTCATTTGCCAATGCTACTCTTGTTCTTTCCATTGGTGAAACGGTTGAAGAAGTTAGTGATAGTGGTTTTCTTGATACCACTCCTTCTCTTGCTGTTTCCTTGATTGGTGATGATTCACTAATGCAAGTCCACCCTAATGGTATTAGGCATATAAGGGAAGATGGGCGTATTAATGAGTGGAGAACTCCTGGGAAAAGGACAATTGTTAAGGTTGGCTCAAATGGGCTTCAAGTGGTTATTGCATTGAGTGGAGGGGAGCTTATATACTTTGAGGTGGATATGACTGGGCAATTAATGGAAGTGGAGAAGCATGAAATGTCTGGAGATGTGGCTTGTCTTGACATTGCCCCTGTTCCTGAAGGAAGACAGAGATCCCGTTTTCTTGCAGTGGGTTCTTATGATAATACAATTCGTATATTGTCTTTGGATCCTGATGATTGTATGCAGATTCTGAGTGTTCAGAGTGTGTCCTCGCCTCCTGAGTCTCTCCTTTTCCTTGAAGTTAAGGCATCAGTTGGTGGGGAGGATGGTGCTGATCACCCTGCCAATCTTTTCCTTAATGCTGGTTTGCAGAACGGAGTGTTGTTCCGAACGGTAGTAGATATGGTTACAGGGCAGCTCTCTGACTCCCGTTCACGGTTCTTAGGGCTGAGACCCCCAAAGTTGTTCTCTGTTAAAGTGAGAGGCCGACCTGCAATGCTTTGCTTGTCCAGTCGGCCATGGCTTGGTTATATTCATCAAGGACATTTTCTGCTAACTCCGCTTTCTTATGAGACACTTGAATTTGCTGCCTCATTTTCATCTGATCAGTGTGCTGAAGGTGTTGTTGCTGTTGCTGGGGATGCATGAGGGTTTTCACCATCGAGCGTCTTGGGGAAACCTTTAATGAGACTGCTATTCCTTTGAGGTATACTCCTAGGAGGTTTGTCATGCAACCAAAGAGGAAATTATTGGTAATTATCGAGAGCGACCAAGGATCATATACTGCAGAAGAGCGTGAAGCTGCGAGAAAGGAGTGCTTTGAGGCTGCTGGAATGGGTGAAAATGGTAATGGTAATGTGAATGAAATGGAAATTGGCGGTGATGACGAGGACAAAGAGGATCCCCTCTCTGATGAGCAGTATGGTTATCCAAAGGCAGAGTCGAACAAGTGGGTTTCTTGCATTAGAATTCTTGATCCGAGGACTGCTACCACAACTTGTCTTCTGGAGCTTCAGGATAGTGAAGCTGCTTTCAGTGTATGCACCGTGAATTTCCATGATAAAGAGTATGGAGCTCTCTTGGCTGTTGGAACTGCCAAGGGCCTGCAGTTTTGGCCGAAAAAAAGCTTAGTTGCGGGATTTATTTATATTTATAGGTTTCTCGAAGATGGCAGGTCACTTGAACTTTTGCACAAGACACAAGTGGAAGGTGTTCCTCTTGCTTTATGCCAGTTTCAGGGAAGGTTACTTGCTGGAATAGGATCCGTGCTCCGATTGTATGACTTGGGGAAAAAGAGATTGCTTAGAAAGTGTGAAAATAAGCTTTTCCCTAACACTATTGTCTCTATCCACACTTACCGTGATCGAATATATGTTGGGGACATCCAAGAGGTATGATTTCTGATTTTTTCTGAATTCTCACTTCTTTAGCAGTTTCTTTTAAAAACTACTTTACATCTTGTATGCACGTCTCGTCTAATAAATGGGTTTTGAAAAATTGATGAAGTTGAGTTTTAATGCTCCCTTTGTTCCAAAACTGTAGTGCACTCCGATTATGTGTTCCTCTGTTTGCTTTCTTTGTCGGTTATTCTAGATCAATAACAAATATGATCCTTTATTGCAGTCATTCCATTTTTGCAAGTACAGAAGGGATGAAAATCAACTGTATATTTTTGCTGATGATGTTGTTCCAAGATGGCTTACTGCATCATACCATATAGATTTCGACACCATGGCTGGTGCAGACAAGTTTGGGAATGTCTATTTTGTGCGGCTACCACAAGATGTATCAGATGAGATAGAAGAAGACCCAACCGGTGGAAAGATAAAATGGGAACAGGGAAGGCTCAATGGAGCTCCTAACAAGGTAGAGGAGATCGTTCAGTTCCATATTGGAGATGTGGTAACTTGCTTGCAGAAGGCATCTCTGATACCAGGTGGTGGAGAGTGTGTTCTTTATGGTACAGTAATGGGGAGCTTGGGGCATTGCTTCCATTCACTTCCCGTGATGATGTTGACTTCTTTTCTCACCTAGAGATGCATATGAGACAGGAGCACCCGCCTTGTGTGGACGAGATCATATGGCTTATAGATCTGCATATTTCCCTGTCAAGGTGAACCTCAAATGATATGTTTATTTCAGATCATCATGTTCTCAGATGTAGTTTATTTTATTAGTTCTGGTTTTCAAAGTTTGAAATGATTTTGCAGGACGTTATTGATGGGATTTGTGTGAGCAGTTTCCTACCCTACCTTTGGATTTGCAGAGAAAATTGCAGATGAGTTGGATCGGACTCCAGGGGAGATATTGAAGAAACTTGAAGAAATCCGAAACAAGATTATCTGAGATAGCTAACGGCATCGTGTTAAAGGTGCTTTTCCCTTCCCTCTCCTTTTTTGGCTTTCTGTACCATTTTTGGTTTATATCTACGTAATTATGTTTAAAGTAGGCTAAAATAACAAAGAAAAGACCCTAAACTTAACTACATTATCCGGATAAGCCCCTGTGGTTTTATTACACACAAATAAGCCTTTGAACAAGTCCCTGACTTTTAATTTATACTTCAATAAACCCTTGAAACAAATTAACCGCTTGTCTGGATAAAAATTGGAGGATAAGGTTTCTTTTTGTACAATCAAAGTTTAGGAGGTTATTTAAGAATGTGACATGGTTCAGGGCTTCTTTCCCTAATATTTTAGCCTTTAGTGTTATTGCTTGAACTGTAATTAGGCGGTTTAATCAGCGTTTCGAGTAGTATAACTGCATATTGAAGAGTAGTTTGTGCTTTGTGTATCAGTGTACCTGGAGTTGTCAGCAAGAGTTGCCGGTAGTCAGTCGTGGTGTCAGAGTTGTGAGGAGCAATTGCACATGGCAAGTCAAGTTGAAAACGCGAGGTAACGAGTCAAGTCGAGAAGACTAGGCAACTGAGGGGGATAATTTTACATAATCAAACAAACTAGTTGGCGTTAGAGGCAAAAAAATAGTGTTAGTATTCGTAGAGATGACATTTGTTGTTGTTGTAATTAGTTGGGATCATCTTGTGAATTTGTATGATATATTTTGAAGTTTGATGTTCACGCTTCGGTTTTGTTTTAAAAAGAAAATATCCAGTCATCGTTGATAGTCGAATTGACTCAAATTAAATTTCTCCCATGCAACATTGGTTCAGTTTTTTTATTTTATTTTTGGTTAACTGGACTATTATAGAAAAAAGAAACAATTAAAAATTAAATTAAGAAAAAAGAACTTGGCTCGTTTGTATAATTGCAGGTTTTTTTAATATAATTTTGCTGAGGATTCGGGCTTTCCAACATCATCTAGTTTATAAAAAAAGAATGATGGAAAAAATTGACATCAAATCAACATTACCATAGAAATCTTGCATTACTTCCCTGTTTTATTAAATCTTGAAATAAATTTTAAAATCCAAATAAGATGATATAATTATGAGTTTTAATATATCTATTTGCAAAAATTATTTAGGATTTTACAAGCAAGATTCAAAGGTGAAACATGTGTGGGAAAAAGAAATTAAAATATTAAATATTAAAAAAGTGAAATATATAATGAACTAAAATATTCTCAATGTCACATTGAATATTAACTAATTATGTAGTTGGGTAATAAATTGAAACGGTGTGGTTGATCTGTGAACGGTACCTGATGAAGTTTCATTGTCATGTTGTGTTTTTCTGTTAAGAAAGACATGAATATCGGTCCCATGGGTGAAGTCATTTCCATTTAGATATGTAGGGATTTTATTTATTTTGGCGAAAAAGGTTGGATTTTTATTTAGATTAAGATTTTTTTTATTTAAATAAATATAAATTATAAAAAACGGCCTTTTCTTTTTATATATTTCAATATTTGTTGAATAAAACAGCAAATGGAATGGGAAGGAACATACTTGTCGTAGTCTCTTTATTTAAAGAAAACTATTCAAATCTGCATAAAAAAAATTATTTATCTTTTAAAAAGGTTTTACTTAACCTTCATTTAAAATTTACTAACCTTTCTAGTATTTATTTAAAGGAAACTATCCCTAATATTCCGCTTTTTAACTATCACGACATTTGGCCGATTGAGTCTTAGCTCGATTATCATCGGCATTGTTGCCAGTGTAAGAGAACGTGAGTTTGAGTGCGTTAAAGTACATTATCCTCTTATTTAAGAGTTGGGAAGGGGCTATGGGTAGTTCTAGACATTGTATCAAAAAGAACAGATACGATAAGAACCTATAATAAGATTAATGTTTAAAAAAAAACTATCACGACATTTGAGATCCAATCTTGATACATGACTTTTCTAGTGAAATTATCAGCTACAAGCTTATCAACCTTTCTTTATATAACGCGGACCATTGGTGGAGTGAACTTTTTTGGTTTGATAGGCTACACACTTGGATCCAAACTCAAGGTATGTACTAGCATATATGTTATTGTCTGGCTAAACACATCAGCATTGTAATACCCAATTTGCCCGGCCCAGTAAACACCAAAAGAAAAATCGAAAATAAAACACAAAAATAAATAAAAATTAAATAACAGTCCAAATGTCTAGTTATACAAACCCAAAAAACTAAGCCCAATACCTAGCCCTAAACAGTTTCCAAAAACCCTAATTTTCAGTAACCAGCAGTGCCGCAGCAGCCAAGCCCCTTCACCCATGCGCAGCAGCCCCGTACACGTCCTACGTGCGTCTCCACAGCTGGCTGTACCTGCAAGTGTAACAAACCAGCAATAGCAGAAGATATACACGAGGATAATAGGAAAAAAGAAAAAAAGACAAAAAAGGAAAAATAATTCTGTGTAATAGTCGGCAATATAAAAGCCGATCGATTCATTTTGTAAAGGGGGATTCACAGATTTGAATAGAAATACGAAAAGAAAAAAAAAGAAAACAATCAGAGTTTTTTTAAGGTGATTTGAAATCTCGTTTTTTGCCTTCGATTATTTCGCTTTTTGTTTCTTGAATCTTTTTTTACTTATGGTACATAGAAAAAGAGAGAGATTAGAGGACGAGAAATTTACCTGATCGGTGCCGTCGAATCCTCATCGCTTCGTCACAATCGAAGGGTGAATGGGGATTTAGGGCTAGAGAATGTAGAAGAACGTTCGTAAATAGAAATAGAATTGAAGAAGAAGTGAGAAATCTTAGAAAAGAAAGAAGAGGAAGCTTGAGCACAGTGAAGCTGAGAAAATCTGTATTCAATATTCATGTCCAACCTCCTTTCTATTACACGTAATATAGTGAAAACAATAACCGTATTTTACTAAACGCACCCGTTTTGTTCAATCCAAACTCACCGTATCACTAAACGTTTTAACAAAAACGCAGCACCTTAACTAATTATTATTAACCAACTTAACGAGAATAAAACCAGAATATGAACCATAACAATTTACCCGCCCTAAAAGAAATCATTGTCCTTAAGGATCAAAGGTAGGAAACCTGCGTTGTAACTCAGACAACTTCTCCCAGGAAGCATCCTTAGGAAAAGTGTCCGCCCATTCAACCAATACTTCCACCGCAGCATGATTACCTTGTCGGACCATCCTCCTATCCAACACTCGCACTGGAGATTTAAGAAGAGCACCATCCGAAGCGACTGATGGTAGCGTGGAAGCGCTTACTGCTGAACCAATATGCTTCTTTAACCGTGAAACATGGAAAGTGTGATGAATTCGAGCTGAAGCGGGTAATGTCAACTTGTAAGCCACCTGCCCTATTCGAGCTTCCACAGGAAAAGGACCAAAATATCGGGGTGACAATTTTTGGTTTCTTAATTTGCGCAGGGAGTGTTGACGATATGGCTGAAGCTTTAGATAAACTAAGTCACCCACCTGGAACTCCCTTTCTAGTCTTTTTCTGTCAGCCATTTGTTTCATTCTATCTTGAGCCCGGGACAAGTGGAACTTGAGAATCTTGCGCATAATCTCTCTATGCTGTAGGGTACAATCTACTGAATCTACTGGGGATGCACCCACCACATAAGGTAGATGGATAGGTGGGAGCTGTCCATAAAGAGCTTCATAAGGCGTTGTTTGAATTGCTAAATGGTATGTCGTGTTATACCACCACTCAGCCAGTGGTAACCATGATAACCATGCTGAGGGTTTTTCCCCAACCATGTATCGCAAGTATCCCTCCAAGCATTTGTTCAACACCTCGATTTGCGCATCTATTTGAGGGTGATAGGCTGTAGATTTCTTCAATTTGGTTCCCAAGTGTTTGAACAACTCCTGCCAAAATTGACTTAGAAAAATTTTATCCCTATCGGAGACAATGGTTTCCGGAATCCCATGAAGCTTGTAAATATGGTTGAAATACTCCTGTGCCACTATAAGAGCTGTGAAAGGATGAGCAAGTGCCAAAAAATGACCGTACTTGGTTAGACGATCAACCACTACAAAGATGGTTGATTTTCCTTGAGAAAGTGGCAGTCCCTTAATGAAGTCCATGCTGATGTCAGACCAGACCCGTTCCAGAATGGGTAACGGTTGCAAAAGACCAGGCGATGCTGCATTGTCCTACTTACACCTTTAACACATCACACACTCGCTAACCCAATCATATACATCTTTGGACAGCCCCTTCCAATACAATATAACAGATATTCTCTGGCGAGTCGCAAGGATTCCAGAGTGACCTCCTAAGGGTGTGTTGTGGAAGATGTCAAAAATATGCTTTCGCAGTGTTGCATCTTTTCCAACCACGACTTTTTTTTTCTACGCAAAAAGGTGCCATGCCACGAATATTTAGGATGCAACTGTGGCTACGCACGCACTTGCTCACAAAGTTGAGCAAGACTCTGATCCCTCTCATACAAACTTACAATCTTGTCCCAAATTGTAGACCAATCTGACTCCAGATTGCCTTCACATTGCAACAACTGATGTTCCAATTCTGAAGGTTTCCTGGATAATGCATCTGCCACTACGTTTTGCGCCCCTTTTCGATACACGATTGAATAATCATACCCAAGCATCTTAGCCACCCACTTTTGTTGATAGAGCGTAATAGCTTGTTGCTCCGAAATGAATTTCAAACTCTGATGATCTATTTTGATGACAAAAGCTCTACCCATAAGGTAAGAGTGTTACTTCTTTACTGCTAGTAACACTGCCATCATCTCCTTATCATAGATGGATAGAGCTTGGTATTTAACTCCCAAAGCTTTACTAAAGAAAGCTATTCGCTTTCCCTTTTGTTGAAGAACAGCTCCCACTCCTTGCCCATTAGCATCTATTTCGACACAAAACTGTTCTTGAAAATTTGGCAGAGTCAGAACTGGGGCTTTACAAATTGCTGACTTGAGTTGCTCGAATGCTTGTTGTTCCTGCTCGGTCCACTCCCATAAGACCCCCTTACGTAAAAGTACAGTGAGAGGTTTAGCTATTAACCCGTATCCCCTTATAAACCTACTGTAATAACCCGACAAGCCAAGGAATCCCCGTAGTTCTTTGACTGATCTTGGAGGAGGCCAATCTAGTACGCTCATTACCTTTGATCGATCCATGCTAACAGTCCCTTGGGCAATGATGTGGCCTAAATATTCCACATGTGTAGCTCCAAAACTACATTTAAACCTCTTGGCAAACAACTGATTTTCTCGAAGCACCTGCAAAACCTCATGTAAATGATCCAAGTGGTCAGACCAACCTCACGAATAGACAAGGATATCGTCAAAAAATACCAACACTGATCTTCTTAACATAGATCGGAAAACTGAATTCATCAAGGACTAAAAACTCGATGGTGCATTGGTCAAGCCAAATGGCATGACCAAGAACTCATAATGATCATCATGGGTTCTGAACGCCGTTTTGAAAATGCCCTGCTCACTCATTCGAATCTGGTGATAACCAGAACGCAGGTCCAACTTAGAGAAAAAGTGTGCTTGTCCCAACTCATCTAACAATTCTTCAATGATGGGAATGGGAAATCTATCTTTAACTGTCAACTGATTTAGCTGTCTGTAGTCTATACAAAGGCGCCAACTCCCATCCTTCTTCTTGACCATAACCACTGGAGAAGCAAAAGGACTATTGCTATCTCGAATAATCCCAGCCTGTAACATTTCCCGAACTAGTCTTTCAATTTCAGTTTTCTGCACTGTTGGATACCTATAAGGGCGCATTTTCAGCACCTGAGATTCATCCACTAATGGGATCTTGTGGTCGTGGAATCTAGGGGTTGGTAGTTGTGTGGGTACCTGAAAAACATCTTCAAAATCTCCAAGCAAATTTTATAACTCGGGAAGTGAAGAATCTGATTTCAACTCAAGCACAGTCTGATCACAAGAAGTTAGCAGCATTGGACAAGGGCCATTACCTGCTAGACTCATGCATTTAGAAAACCGGCCACTCGGAACAATCTGCATTGGCCCAGGGACAGTACTCTTTAAATTGCATTTTTGGTTTCTATACTGAAATTTCATAGTCAGTTTTGCAAAGTCCCACACAATCGGTCCTAAGGAAAGCAACCATTGAATTCCCAGAACTAAGTCAGACCTTTTGACTGAGAGAACTAAAAAATCCGTGGTATATTTATACCCCTGTGCTTCCCATCGTACAACCTTACATAATCCCTGGGTGCTCAGTTTGACACCATTTGCCACCATCACCTTTAGGCTAGGCTCAGATTCAATGGTCAACTATAGTAGTTTAGCTACCTTGAAATCAATGAAATTGTGTGTGCTGCCTGAATCTACCAAAGCCACCACCTCAACTTAGTCGATCATTGCTGGAAACCTCATGGTGTTGTGACCTTGTGATCCATGCAATGCATGCAAAGATAACACCGGTGTAGAACTTTCTGAACCCAACTCCATAGATTCCAACTGTTCAGGACAGTCTTGGAAATCGTCTTGAGAATGACTCTTTGCTTCAGAATTACTATCTTCCTACGGTTCCACCACTAGCTGATACACCTGGGACTTAGAACACTTGTGACCAGGAGAATACTTAAGACCACACCAAAAACAAAGGCCTTTCTTCCTCCTATCTTCCAATTCTGCCTGCGACAAGGATTTTGAAGGCATTTTAGAGCCGTCTTTCCCATTTATTGACTCATTTATTGAACTGGAGCTACTATTTCCTCTAAAGTTTCTTGCTACAGGCAACAAAGGTCTGCCCACATTTACCCCTGTAGGCGGTATATTCTCACGCTTAGCTGGACCAAACACAATTTTTTCCACTTGTCTAGCTAAGTTGAATCCCTCAACTAATGATTGAGGTTTAAACAACCTGAGATATTGGCCTATCTTAGGCTTAAGATTACTGAGGAATATACTCAATGTATACATTTTAGGCAAGTTAAGCTGATTCAACAAACTCAGAAACCCATCATGGTACTAATCGACAAAATCGATTTGTTTAAAGGTCACTAACTCTCCCATCGGATCAAGGAAAGATTCTGAACCGAATCGTTCCCTCAACCCTTTTGCATACATTTCCCATGACAATTGATACAACCCTCCATGTCTCCTGGCAAAGAAATGATGCCACTCAAGAGCTTTACCTTCCAAATGTAGCATCACAAGTCGAACCTTAGCATGGTCCCCGATCTTTTCTGCTTCAAAATATTGCTCAAGTTTGGACCACCATCCTCTAAAGTTGCCACCATTGAACATTGGACATGCCATTCTAAAAGTAGATCGATCCGCTTCTGCTAGCATTCCACGCGACGAGGAGTTAAAATGACCCAGATCCACCATCAGAGATACTATCAAATGTTCCTGCGATGGAAATCCTGGTGGAGATCCCAGAATACCCTTCCTCTTGCTGCCACTCGTGCATCCCACGCCACTAGAGGTCCCTGACCAAAATATTACTCAAACAGAGTATGCAGTTCGGAACGAAGTTCTGTACGTACCTGTGATTTGATATCTTCCTGTAGTCCCTTCAAACGAACATTAATTTGAGCATCTAATTGAGAAAACTCCAATTGGATGTGAGAGAGTTCACATTGGATTTGACCAAGCTCCTTTTGCATCCTCGTGGTTACACCGTCGCAAGTCATGAAGATCGTCAGGCTCTGATACCTTTGTAGAAGAACGTTCATAGATAGAAATAGAATTGAAGAAGAAGTGAGAAATCTTAGAAAAGAAAGAAAAGGAAGCTTGAGCACAGTGAAGCTGAGAAAATCTGTATTCAATATTCATGTCCAACCTCCTTTCTGTTACACGTAATATAGTGAAAACAATAACCGTATTTTACTAAACGCACCCGTTTTGTTCAATCCAAACTCACCGTATCACTAAACGTCTTAACAAAAACGCAGCACCTTAACTAATTATTATTAACCAACTTAACGAGAATAAAACCAGAATATGAACCATAACAGAGAACAGCGCAGGAGAGAAAGGGGGATGAATATTGTATAAAAAGGGTTATAAAAACAATCGGAAAACATAATATGAAAAGGGAGGTGATTTTCTTTTAGATTTTTTTAGTCTTCGATTTTTGTTTCTTTTGTATGCGCAAAAGAGAAATAAAGTGAAAGAATAGAGGGTTCTTACCGTTGCGGCGTGCCATCGGAGCTCCATTCACTCCGTCTGAAATCAGAGTCGGATGGGATTTCGGGGTTGCAGCGCCAGAGGGAAAAGGGGTCTTTAGTTCTGCTAGGTTAAAAGTCTGATGAGGGTTTTGGGTTTCAAAGCTTTCATTTGGTTTTTGTATGGTGCGTGAAACGACACCGTTTGGGGTCTGACTTAATGGCTCTAAAATGGTGTCGTATTAACATTATAACCCATTAATCCGTGTGACTCGACCCGCTTCATGGGGGATCCGCGTTTTTTTCGTTAAATGGGTTATTTGCAACCATGACCCCTCCGTCTTGCAATAGTATTTCAATTCGATAATTTTTTTATTTTATTTCCTTTTTAAATTTAATCTTTTATTTTATTTTTGTTTCGATTTGATCTGCATCAAAGTGCCGCATTTTGAGATAGGGGGTATTTCCCTTTTTAGTCCTTCATGTAATCCGCGCATTACTTTTCAATCCCTCGTTTTATTTTTTATTTATTTCATTTGTTCCTTGTTAATTTTGTTTAATTGCGTTTTAACCCTGCATATTGTTTTTGTTAATTTCTATTTTATTTTGTTTCCCATTAATTCAGTTCGAATTGTGATTTAGTCATTTTTATTTTTTCTATTAACCAGCTTATTAATTAATTTATTGTTATTACTATTATTCTATGTAGTGTTTATTTTAAACTTTATTTTGAGTCCATTTCATATTTTTATATATATACATATTGTTCATTTTAAAACTTTGGCATGTATAATTTATTGATTGTGATTTCTCTTTTTGCCATTTTTTAGTATATATTTTAAAATTAACTATTAATTCATTTGATGTTTAATTGTTTATATTGATATTTACATAATAGGATTAAAATTATTGTTGCTATTCTTGTTAACATTTATCTATTGCTTGGTCATTATTTCTTAGTGTGTGTTCGAATTACCAATTATCTTTTACGTTACACATTACTATTCATCATGCTACATTTGTTTTAAAAATTTTGTTTCATTAAAGCACTAAAATCATTCTATTCCGTAAATTTTTAAAAATACTCGGTGTTCATGATTCTCGAGAGGATTGTGCCCTAACTTACTGGCCTTCAATTCTTTTCGATGAATTTAGATAGCCAAGTATTTCTTTTGCCATAAAACCATACAAATTTTAAATAAAAGTTTTTCGGGATTTCGAAATGTTGGATCCTAACTCACTGGATATGACATTTTGCTACATCGAATTAAGAATTTCTAAGAAAATAAAGACAATATTCGATATTTGGAATTTTGAGAAATTGTGCCCTAACTTACTGGGTTTCGATTTTTTTCATTTGACCTAAATAACCGAATATCCTTCTTAAGTTTTAAAGCATGAGTGTTAAAAGTCAAAAGACAAGCTTAATTTTGGGGATTGGAACTGTTGTACCCTAACTCACTAGGTGTGACATTTTACTTCTCTGAAATAAGAGGGTCTTATCATCCAATTTAATTTATTCAAAATTTTCTTTTAAGAAAAACCGTATTTTAGAATCTTCTCAAATTTTCGACGTTAAGACATTAAATAATCAATTCGGTACCAATTCTGGACGTTACGAGGGTGCTAACCCTTCCTCGTGCGTAACTGACTCCCGAACCTATTTTCTCAAAATTCGTAGACCAAAAATCATTTTCAAGTTGATCTGATCACACCTCAATAAAAGATCGGTAGCGACTCCAATTTTTGTTTTTAAGTCGAATACTAACTTTTTGTTTTCAAAAAGTGGTTTCGACAAGCATTTTCTTTCAACAAATTGCATAAAAATGTGATTTGCATCTTTTGGCTAGACTGAGGCGATGTGAGTCACCTTTTCCTTTCAAGAACACTATGAAAGGGTTTGTTTAGTTGGCTTTGCTTTATACAAACTTGTGTTTGATCTTATGTCTAGACTTTCAAGAGATATCATATAATTGTCAATCACGTTTACCAAGTCACGTATCATAGCAAACCCTCAGGTTGGCTTGCACTACATTTACTTGATTACATTGCCTGGACAAAGTTTGTAGCTTGTTAAGTTAGTTGAAGTGATGTAATATGACACTGTTCTATTGTTTGCTTTTTAAGTAAGATGTCATTTGGGTAATAGTTGACAAATTGACCAAGTTAGCATACTTTATTCCCGTCAGGACAAATTACCTATTTAATAAGTTGACTGAACAATATATCTATGAGGTTTTTAGATTGTACAGGATGCCATTATCTACCATTTCTAACCGAGACCCGAGGTTTACCTTCAGATTTTGAGATAAATTACACGAAGCTCTAGGCACAAAACTGAATTTCAGTACAACATTTCAACCTTAGACTGACAGACAATCAGAACGGGTGATACCATTAACAGAGTTTGCATATGATAACAGTTATTGGTTGAGTATTAAATAACACTATTCAAGTCTTTATATGGATGTAAATGCATAATTCCTTTGCGCTAGTCAGATTTAAGCGATAGAAAACTGGTAGGAACTTATTTGATATGTGAGATAGAAGGAAAGGTTAGGTTTATTCGATATTACTAGAAACCTACCTCAGACCGTCAGAAATCTTATGTGACTTGAAAGAAAAGACAGTGAAGAGGCTACGTGGAGCTGGAAGAAAAGAAACTATGAAAACACTGTACCCTAACCTTTTAGCAGGTAAAAAATTAGAGGACGAAAATTTCTAAGGGGGGAGAGTTGTAATCAGCCAAAAGCCAGTGGTGTCAGAAATGGTGGTTTCAGAACGCTGTTCTCCGATGATCGAGTCCATAAATGTTATTAATTAATAATTATGAGTCAATTATAATATTATATTAAATTTTGGTTTGACGAATTTGTTAATTGGATAGTTAGTTAATGTACAAGTGTATCGATCCTAAAGTTAGTACTGTTGGAAAAAGAGGTATCAGAACTTTATTTTTGTAAACCGAGCCCCTAAATATTTAGTTATTAGATAGGTGAATTAAATTTTGGATAGGTAATTTCACCGAATTAGTGACCAATTAAGGTATAAGGACTAAATTGTAAAAGTGGTAAAAGTTAATCACTATTAATTTTTATTTGTTAAAAGGGAAAATTACTATTAAAACAAGGCTTTAAATGGCAATTTAGCCATTTTAAAGATGAGTGGACGGTTGGTTGTGTCCATTAGTGTAAAAAGATGTTAAAAATTATATTATAATTATAATAAACAGTAATAAAACATGTTATAACATAAAAATTAAAGGAAAAGAAAGGCATACCTTTATTTCCTTCATATTTTTTGGATGAACCTATGAGGAAGAAGAAGGCATGGAGCTTCAATCTTTTAGCCCTTGCATGGTAAGGTATACAAAGCTTATTTTTCATAAATTTTATATTTTTGAGATTGTGGTAGCTGGATATAGTTAACCCGTATGTTACTTTTCAAAACTATTAAAGTTTAAAAATATTTCTATTGATCAATTTCTTGATTAAATTGGTGTTATTTGGTTAGATTTGATACTTAGATATGAAAAAGGGCTAGTTTGTAAAGTTTAATCGTTAAATTTGAACATAGGGGCTAAAGTTTAAATATTTTAAAATTGATGTTGAAATTATATAATTATAGATGATAGAGGATTATATAAGGATGAAATTGAAATCGGATTGAAAAATGATGTAACACCCCAAACCCGGCCTAAACATTAGGGTCGAATCTGGTGATGTCACATTGTAACACCGCTTACCCATATTCTACGCTGGAATAGGGTACGAGGCATTACCAGAATAAATACACTTATAAACATATTAAACCGAGTTATAAAATTTCATCCAAATTAAAAACTTTCAAATTATTATCTTCGAGTCGCTAATTAGGGTTTACAAGGCCCAATACATACCTATTCATATGCTCAATATATCCGTTAAATCAATCCAATATTGAAGAATCTACTTTAAGTCAGAATCAATATTAATCACAATCATAAATCTTTTCATGTTATTTTCATATATCACTAACTGAACTTTGAATGTCAATTTACGAATATGTAATTCACTAACACATTCTTGTATACACAATGTTTAATTAATGAAATCATTTAATTGAGCTAAATTTCATATTCACTCCGAATTTTCTTCTATATCCATAAATGCTTTCACTTACCATTTACCTAACCAATTTATCGAACCAAGCTATCACACAACAATAATACATCACCTGTGCTTCATGAATTCAATGTTCAAATCTCATCACCATCAAATCCATGTCATTCGAATACTTAAAGTTTATTCAAGCATATATTATTACGTTTCATATACCAAGCATATGTCAAAATTACGAATACGTAATCAATTCATTTGTCATTTATTTTACTAGCAAATTAATCTCAAAATTCATAACATTCCATTACTTAAGATATGCCATAAAACACTTCTTTAACATAAACTAGCACCATGGCCGAATTTTCAGTATGATATTTATTCCCTTTTTTCCGAATCACATAGCAAAATATTACAAATATGTATATATTTGAATACTATAATTATGCATCAACTTACCAACATGAGTTATTTCATGAGCCACTTATGACATCATTTCATGCCAAATATACCACACGCATATGCTATGAAACTTTATTTTCTCTCATGAGCTTACCATGACCAGTACTGCACCAATATAAGCATCACTCTTATTTCAACATTTATCGATTATAATCAGACATTTAACCAATTATACAAAATTCATTCATATACTTTATTGTCTTCCTCCTCCTCTCCATCCCACATCCTTTATGTATATAACATGCTTAAAAAGCATTATACATAATTTCACTATTCACTTATATTTAAATTCAAAGCTGTCTAGTCGAGTTACAGTCACTAAATTATTTTTATCTGGAGCTAAAAAGCTCCAAATTAAGTTCCATTAATTTTACCCAAAACTAGACTCACATATATTATTACCCTAAAATTTTTAGAATTTTTGGCTTAGCCAATTTGTACAGTTTATTCTTTAAAGTCACCCCTGTTTCATTGCTCAACATCTCTGACCTCTCTTCACTAAAAATGAATTATCTCATTGTACAAAATTCAGATGATATTTCTATTTATTTCATTTGAAAATAGACTCATTAAGGATTCTAAGCATACAAATTATAACTCATAATTATTTTTTTACAGTTTTTAATTATTTTCCAAATATAGAACAGGGGGTTCCAAAATCAATCCAACTCTGCCTCACTAAAATTCAAATATCTCAAAATATATAACTCTTTTGCCTTTTCTGTTTCTTTTATGTAAAAATAGACTCATTAAGATTTCATTTCATCTCTTATTCACTCTCTAATTAAATTTCCACCATTTTTGGTGATTTTTAAAAGTCACACTATTGTTACTGTCCAAAACTATTTTATTGCTAATTTTACTTTTTCATAATTTCACTTTTTCACTTTCAATCATTATTCAATTCAATTCCAAAAATATATTCATCATTCAATCACACTTAATCGAAAATATATTCATCATTCAATCACACTTAATCGTTACATGATCTCATGTATTTTCATTTAGTCAATTTCCCGATGAACACTTCGGAATAATAACAGATACACGGCGGATTCAACACACAACAACCACCCTTTGTAATCAATGATATCCGGTAGGATCAGCACATAGCAACCACATTATAATTAATGATACCAGTTCACATAGTAGCCTGCACATAGTACTACACATATGACCATCACTATCTGATACACATAGTAGCCTGCACATAATACTACACATGTGATCGAAGCTATCCGGTACGCATAGTAGCCTGCACATAGTACTACACATAGGACCTATCATTCTGGTACACGTAGTAGCCTGCACATAGTACTACACACGTGACCATCACTTTCACTTTCACATAGTGGCCTACACACAGTCCATGCCACACATGTGATCATTTATGTCACTTCATTCGTATCCCTTTTTATTCCGAATGTTCAATCGGGAAATTTCTCACTTTTTCTCATTTTTTCCTTTTTCACTAATCAAAGTCAATTACTTGTCTTTCTTGACTTATAATAACATATTTAACTTATTTAACACTCACATTATTCAATCCAGTCCAAAATTCACATTTTGGAAAAATTACATTTTTGCCCCTAAAGTTTCACAAAATTACAATTTTGCCCCTAGGCTCGGAAATTAAACTTTATTCATTTTTCTTATGTTTTATGACATGCTGAACATTTTTCCCTTCTATGGCAACATCAAATTCTCACTCTAACACTTATGAACATTAGGTATTTTTACCGATTATGTCAATTTACTCGTTTTCACTTAAAATCGGCTAGCAAAAGTTATTTAACAGAATTTCAAGCTTCATATCCTACCATAAAACATAAAAATAAACATATTTCACCTATGGGTATTTTTTGAAATATAAACCCTAGATTAAATTATTGCTAGAATAAGCTAAATCAAGTTACCGGACTCCAAAAACGTAAAGAACATTAAAAATGGGGATTGGAATCACTTACTATGGAGCTTGGAAGCTTGAAAACCATAAATATGGCTTCCCCCTTGCTGATTTCGTTCACCATGGAGAAGATGAACAAATTTTTGGCTATTTTGGCCTTTTTAATTCTTTTAATACTAAATGACCAAAATGCCCCCAACTTAAAAATTTCCTATTTCACTTATCTCTTGTCCATTTTTGTCCAACAAGTTAACCAATGGTCTAATTACCATTTAAGGACCTACAATTTAAAATTTCATAACAATTGGACACTTCTAACATGTAGAACTCAACTTTTGTACTTTTTACAATTTAGTCATTTTGACCAAATTGAGTGCCCAAACGTCAAAATTTTCGAACAAAATTTTCACAAAATAATTTTGTGAAATCGTAGACCATAAAAATATAATGAAAATAAATTTTTTTCTCGTTGAATTTGTGGTCCCGAAACCACTATTCCGACTAGCCCAAAATTCGGGTAGTTACAAATGAAGCTTAAATATGAAAGATATAGCTATTTCAGTTTTAGGAACTAAATTGAATAAAATGCAAAAAATTAGGGAATTTTCAAAAAGTGAAATTAAACTAACTTATGGTTATAATAGGTTTTTAAAAGATGGTTATAATTGATAAATTGTAATGAATTATTATATATCGGGATTTGAATCAACCGAAAGATAATTGAAGAAAAGACAAAATTGTGGATTAGTCTTCGACGTTTCATTTGTTATTGTTTTTGTCAGGTAAGTTCATATGAAACTTACTAAGTTATTCTACTTATGTTTAAAATTATACTTAGTGTATTTTAATTTACATTAACTAAAAGGTTGTTGATTTTTGGCATACGAGGAATTAAATCGTAAAATATAAAATAAATGATGAATATGAGTAAGTATTTCTATGATTTAACACTTGTTTAATTTTCATATTTTGTGATACTTTACATCGTATACTATCATAATGAACTATTAAGGATGAATTGAATTGAATTGGAGTATTTGAGGTTGAATATTTGAGACAAGGACTGAAATGAATAAACTAGAAATTATAGATTTAATTTGCATTTAATAATTAGTATGAAAATTAAGTTGAAGCATATTGAAACTATGATAATTGATAAGTTTTGAATTAGGAAATATAAATTGGTTCGTATAAAACGAAATGGTAGATGGATGATTTGTAACATACGACATGTGACGGAGCAATTTGTGAGCCATTGGGCCTGAAACGACAAACCATCATTTTCGGGCAATACGGGGTGGTAAGCTATCATTTCCAGACAACTCGGGATGAAAAATTGAATTGATAAACCATCGTTGCCGGGTAATCCAAGGTGGTAAGCCATCGTTGTCGAGTAACCTGGGGGTGGTTCATCGTTGCTAGGAAACTCGATATGATAGAATTGATTCAATAAACCATCATTTTCGGGCAATCTAGGGTGGTAAGCCATCGTTGCTAGGCAATCTGGGGTGGGAGGTCAATGTTGCTGGGCAACCCGCGATGATAGAATTGAATCGATAAACCATCATTGCCAAGCAATCTAGGGTGGCATGTCATCTTTGCCGGGTAACTCAGGATGACAGGATTGAATCGATAAACCATCATTGTCAGGCAATCTGAGATAACAGATTGAAATGAGTTGAAAATGAGCTTATGAACTCAGGATATCATCAAGAAGTTTACACGGTTTGAGATTTTACATATAAAAATGTATATTGAATGACGAATTCATGCTTGAGTTATAAAGAACAAGACTCTTAGATAACAACTCCATGTGTGGTGAATTATACTGTCTCCTTATACTATTTTGGATTCATAGGAATACTACTGAGTGATATACTCATCACACAATTTATTTCTTGTGTGCAGGATAGGTTCATAGCTGCATTTCAAACATCCACTTCAGCATCTCATCAAGATTCCCGACTCCATAAAGTTTGTGCCTTTTGTTTCTAATTGAATTTGGTATGTACCTAGTGAGTCTTATATGTGTTTTATTTTTGTAAATGATGTTAAACATGGATGTTGGTTTGTAAAGCTCATTTTTGGTACAATATCTATGTTTTTGATATGCATAGGTATAAAAGTATATATGCTTGGAAGTTTGATATGTCAAGTTATAGAATGGTAAATTAGTTTTTTGTTGTGAATATACCTCGAGCATGAATTGAAAGTGTTGTTAATGTTATGCCTTTAGGGAATTAGGTGTTTTGTGGGTATATTATGTGAATGGCATATGTTTGATGCATATAAATATGAGTATGCAACTTAACCATTTCATAGTTTGAATGTGCTTTAGTCATGTTAAAATTGTTTAGCTACTCTTCATTTGGTCTAAATTGAAATTGCAGTAGGTTTTCACTGTTATGCCTTTGAATTGTAGGTTTTGAGGATGTGAAATTGCAGAAACAGTTAGTGACGTCGTTTGAACGACGTTGCGACGAGGATATCACATTGTGATGTAGTGTGTTTTTCGTCGAGATGAGCTTGAGTTTTAGGTCACGGTGCGACGAGGTAACCCGTCACCGTGACAAGTCTATAACAGTGAGTCACGTTGTGACAAGTAACTCCCTCATGTCATGACGCTGACCCTAAATTTTGAAGCTTGTCATTTTAGTCTTTTTTTTATTTCGATTTAGCTTTAAAACTTTAGTAAACTCGTGCAAAACTCGATAATGATTGCATTACACCTTGAATGCACAATTGTTTGATTTTATCTTTAGAATTGCATAATTTCAAATGTGAATTGATCGTAGCGACAACGAATGTGACATCCCTTAACTCAAACTCGACGATCAGGTTAGGAATAAGGTGTTACACTCGGATCCAAACTCAAGCTATGTACTAGCATATATGTTATTGACTGGCTAAACACATCAACATTTTCTTTCAGCAAATTGCATAAAAATGTGTTTTTCACCTTTTGGAAAAATTGAGGCGATGCGAGTCACCTTTTCCTTTAAAGGACATTATGAAAGGGTTTGTTCAGTTGGCTTTTGTTTGTATAAACTTGTGTCTGATCTTATGTCTAGACTTTCAAGAGATATCATAGACCTATCAATTACCTTTTGGAAGGAATCATCTTCCTCATTTGTCTACCACCGAATTAAACACCCAAAACACCATTGTTAAAGCTTCCCAAGTTCGGTAATACAAAAATCCATGCATGTAAGTCATTTTATTACCTGTTTTCAATAATTTATAGTTTTTTGAGATCATTGCAGCTTAATCTAGCTAACCCAAGGACTAATTCATAAAATTGTTAAATGTTTTGATTTATGTCATTGATGAATTTGTGGTGTTTTTGAAGTTTGATGATAGATTATTAAGCTTGATAGTTAAATGAGACTATTTTGTAAAGTGATTTTGGTTAGTTTTTAGTTAAATGACTGAATTGATAAAATAATAAATTAGGCATGAAACTCTTGTGAAAATTTAATAATTATGAGCTGAAATGGCATAAGGGAAATTTTGGCTGGCATGAAATTGATGAAATTGTAACAGATTTGAAAGTTTCGGGTTTAGGGACTAAATTGTATAAAAGGAAAAATTTTAAGGTCAAATTATAAAATGATGATAAAAGGGTTAAATATGTGAATTTAAGTATTTTATGATATTTGAATTCGTTAATTGAATGAAAATTATTATATTTAGATGAAGAAATGGATCCTTCGGTTGATAATCGCGGGAAAGGAAAAGTCAACGAGTAGTCGTCTTTGAAGTGTTCGTAGCTATTGTGGTTAGGTAAGTTTTTATTAGGTTTATTTTGTTTATAATGATTTGAATTTATATATATGTTTATGAAAATATACATTATAGTTAACATGATTAATTAATGAAAGACATGAGATTGGAAATAAAAGATTGATTTGTAAAACATGGTAAATGAGTATGTGTGAATTGAAGGTATAACATATGAACTGTATATGACCAGGTTGATCATGATATAATAATAAAAAGATGAAAAGGTTATAGAATATTGGTTATAGCCCGTGTGAACGTAGTGAATAGCTAGGATACAATTGACATGTCATTAGGATTTATATTCAGCAGGTACTATGTACCGGTGTTGGCTATGTGCCATTTATATTTAGAAGGTACTATTTACCGATGTTGCAGTAGCATACACTTTGTGTCGGTGTTATATTTAGCAAGTAATATGTATCGGTAATGGATACCATACCGATAACTTGAGATCATGCATGTGTTGTAGATTCTCTAAAGCTTGTATAGGCTGCATCATGTATCGAATTAATGTCATTTCGTTAGCTTGTGTGAGCATTACCCTTCCGTGTATTCGAAGTCAATTTCCTATTATTCTTCAGGCAAAACAGTTAATTACTGAAATGGAAATGACGAGATAATTTGATGAATTATTTTGTGTTGAGTATAGCTTGATATATGAATCTTGGCAAGTTATGTTTTGATGATTCAAATTATCCAGGCTTAACCAGTTGACATGGTAGAAATTATGGATCAAGACAAAGGATTGTAATTTTGATGTTGTGTATGAGTAGTAAACTTAAATTGACAGGTATGTAATGTTTGTTTTACGAACTTACTAATCTTTACGTAAGCTTACCTTAGTTGGTTTTCTTCTTCGTAGATCATTAGACTCTTGTCGTCGATTGGACATCGTTGGAGATCACACTATCCAACAACTAATTTGGTAGCTATTTGTTTATTTTGGTCAGTTATAGGTGACATGTAAATAGGGTTTTGGTATGTTTATGTTAATAGGCATCTTAGTGATGTTTTATGCCATTTGAAGTATATAATATGTATATTGAAGTAATTCTAATTGATATTTTGGTATAAATGTCTAGGTAACTTGGTAAACTTTGGTTGGTAATATGTTGGCAATATGAGCAATGGTGTAATATGTTTAATTTGGTATTGAGTTCATGTAATGGATGATTGGGTTATATTTTCATTAAAAGGTTTGGTATAAATGGTTGATTATGACATATGTTATTTGAGACTTATTTGATGATTGAATAAGGTTGATGTGTTGAGTTTGTTTTGCTTTGGATAGTTGTTGTTTATGTTTGAATTGTGGTGCCAATGAGGGCATATTGGTTAGGCACATAGGTTGGTTGTGAGATGGTATATTTTGGCATGTTTTTGCAGATTTTGAATAAGTTTGAATGTTGGTTAATGCATGGCTTGGAACTTAAGAATTGGTATGTGATTTAGCTTGTCTGTGAAGGTGTTTTTGGGCACACATGACCTGTGGCACAGTTTGTCACACGACCGTATGATCATGTGGCCCACACGGTTGCATGACATGACCATGTGGTTTATTTGATTTTTGGTACAGGTTTCTCCATGCAGTTACAGTGAGTTACACGGCCGTGTGACCTCTATTTTTACTTTTTACCTGAATTTTTGTAAAGATTTTAGTTTAGTCCAAAATTTTTCTTCGTTTATTTTAATTGCTTCGTATGTTCGATTTAGATCTGAATATGATTGATTGACATGGAAATGATTGTAATTGATTTATTAAATGAATTATTTGGTTATTTACAACAAGATAGTAAACAATGTTAATAATTTACAATTGTAATACGTTATAGCTTGGGTCAGGTGATTGAACTGGGCATAGGGTGTTACATTTAGTGGTATCAGACCTATGATTTAGTCAATTTTAGGACTGAACGTAACATGTATTGAGTCTAGAAATACATGTCATTTTATAACTTGTGATAGTGTAATGACTCTTGATTAGTTTGACTTGCTTTATTATAGACTAAAGATGTTAACTGAATCCAATAGAACATATTTTGATGGAGTATAGAGTTATGTTCCATCCATTGATCAAGGGGTTGCTCATAATGTGCCTGAGTTTCAAGATCCTGGAGAAGAGGCTCATAGTATTTTTTTCGGTATGATGAATGATATGTTTAACTCGTATATGAGAGTCAATTATGTGGCTCAAAAACCTCCACCCCTCATCCTCAAGTCCTATACGATAGAATATTCCCATACTTTCTATTGATAAAGTTCGAAAATGCGAGGCTGAAGAGTTTTGCGATAATGTGGGTGGTGATCCAGTCAGAGCTAAGTACTGATTAGAACACACACAGAAAGTTTTGGATGAAATATTGTGTCCTCTTGAAGATTTTTTGAGATGTGTAGTGTCATTGTTAAAAAAGGAGGCTTTTTACTGGTGGATGACTTTAATTACAGTTGTACCTAAAGAAATAGTTAATTGGGAATTCTTCAAAACTGAGTTTCGAAAGAGATATGTCAGCAAACGATATATTGATAAGAAGAAAAATGAATTCCTCAAGTTGAAATAAGGAAATAGATCAGTTGCAGAGTATGAGCATAAGTTTGTCTAACTCATTAAGTATGCTCGGGAAATTGTATCTTATAAGGAAGAAATGTGTATTCATTTTGAAGATGGTTTAAATGATGAGATCAAGCTGTTAGTTGGAGCGATTAAAATTAGAGAGTTTGTGGTTTTGTTTGATATAACTTAGAAAATGGAAGAGGTATACAAACATAAGAAACAAAATGAGGCGAAAGTTCGTGACTTCAATAAACGCAAGTTAACCAGAACATTTTTTGCTCCCCCACCGAAGAAGATGAATGAATCGAGTAGCCATTTTTTAGCGCCATCAGAGTTTTTTGGTAGAGATCGATCGAAATAGAAAAATATGATATCACTAGTGCCTTCAATAGCTAACACAGGTAGCGCCCAAATTATAAATAAACCTGAATGCAAACTTTGTGGCCGAAATCACTTTGGAGTGTGTAGATTGAAAAATGGATCCTACTTTAATCGTGGATCTCCCAATCATTTCAAGAAAGATTGCCTGAATCGAACTAAGTTAAATAGAGATAAGAATGCAAAACCTATTGTTACTTCTACTAAAGGCAAATAGCCAGGGAATAGTGGTACCACATGGGTTAGTAGAAGTGGGACCAGAGACACAACAGTTCAATCTGAAGCTCGAGCTCCTGCTAGAGCTTATTCTATTTGTGTGCACGAGGAGGCCTTCGATCCTAATGATATTGCTGGTACCTTTTCTATCTTTGATGTTATTGTGTATGCATTAATTGACCATGGGTCGACACATTCATAGATATGCACTACGTTAGTAACAGAAAATATTTTATCGGTGAAGTCAACTAATTATGTTGTCAAAGTAACGAACCTGTTAGGCCAAAATGTCATAGTTGATTTGGTTTGCAAACACTGTTCACTAAAATTCAGGGTTATGATTTTCTTGTTGATTTGATGTTACTTCCTTTTGATGAATTTGATGTTATTCTAGGGATGGATTGGTTAACTGTATACGATGTTATCGTGAATTGTAGACAAAAATGAATTGGTTTGAATATGAGAATGGTGAAGTAAATAATGTTGAATTGGTAAGTATGATTGTGTTTCAAATATGATTTCAGCAATATTAGCACAAAAATTAATTAAAAAAGACTGTAATGTGTTTTAGCTAATATCCTGGGTTCCAAATTATTGAAAATAAAAGTTGATCAAATACGAATAGTTTGTGAGTTTATAGATGTTTTTTCTTAGGTATGACTGAGTTTACCACCAAAGCTAGAAGTCGAGTTTTCTATAGAATTAATGTTATGAACTGCTCCGATTTCGATTGTTCCGTATAGAATGACTCCAATTGAATTAAAAGAATTAAAAGCTCAGTTTCAAGAATTAATTAAAAGAGGTTTTATTCAATCGAGTATATCACGTAGGGGTGCACTTGTTTTGTTTGTAAAAAGAAAAACGGGTCAATGAGATTACGTATAGATTATTGACAATTGAAAAAAGTCACAATAAAGAATAAATATCCATTACCTAGTATTGAAGACCTATTTGATTAGTTAAAAGGGGCTACAATGTTATTGAAGATAGATCTCTAATCTGGTTACTATCAGTTGTGAGTTAGAGATGTAGATGTATTGAAAACAATATTTAGAAAGCGTTACAGACATTACAAATTTTTAGTTTTGCCTTTTGAATTAACTAATGCCCCTACGACATTTATGGATATGATGAATTGGGTGTTTTGGGCATATTCCGATAGTTTCATTGTTGTTTTATTGATGACACAATGATCTATTCTAAAACTAAATTAGAGCATGCTTAGCATTTGAAAATTTGAATTACAGACGATTTGTGAAGAATTTCTTGATAATTGCATTGTCGATGACAAAGTTATTACAGAAAAACATTGAATTCATTTAATCGGATAAGTGCCAATAGATTTTTGACCAGTTGAAAAATTTACTAACAGAAGCTCATGTACTGCTTCAGCATGAATCTGAGAAGAAATTCATTGTTATAGTGATGTTTCACTCAATAGTTGGGGTTGCGTACTGATACAAGATGACAATGTTAATGTGTATGCTTCTCGACAGCTTAAAACTCATGAAAAGAATCATTTCACACATGATTTTGAGTTGGTAACTATTGTGTTGCTTTGAGTAGTTGGAGACACTTTCTTTACGGTGAGGAATGACACGTGTTTATTGATCATAAAGCTTGAAATACTTGATGAATAAGAAATAGTTAAATTTGAGGCAACAAAGATGACTTGAAATATTAAAAGACTATGATTTGATGATTGACTACCATCAGGGAAAAGATAACTTAGTAGTTGATACCTTGAGTCAGAAATATTTATTTGTATTGAGGTTGATTAAAGCTTAGTTGATCTTGAGTTAAGATGGTTTAATTATTATAGAGCTGAGAGTTAAAACATTATTTCTTCAGAAAAATTTGAGTTGTAAAGAAAAGATCCGAATCTGTTAGCTAAACGGGAACAAATTCAGAATGATGAGATCACTAAGTTTAATATTGATTATGATAATAGTATATATTTCTAAAATCGAATATTGTGCTGAACAATGCTGAGGTTATACGAGACACCTTACATGAGGTTCATAGCAACATCTATCTAATTTAAACCAGGCAGCGACAATATGTGTAATGACTTAAGACAAATTTATTGGTGGCCGAGAATAAAATTTGAAATTTCAAAGTTTGTATCGAGATGTCTAGTATGTCAACAGGTCAAAGTTGAATATCAAGTTTTGTCTGGGTTACTATTGTTACTAATGAAATCAACTCATTTTATTTCGGTTAGAACAGATTACTTGTTTGAAAGGCCAGTTAAGCTGTATGTATTGGAAATTGACCTATAGATTCCAAAGTAAACTTCACAAAGCTATGGCACAAACAAATGGACAGTTGGAACGGATAATTTAGATTCTAGAGGACATATTACAGTGTTATATCATCGAGTTCAATTGCGTGAGAACAAGCTAGTTGGGTTTGATTTGACTTGAAAAAATGAAGAGTCTTTGAGAGTACAATAATGAAAACTATTATCAGGTAAGAAATTTTTAGGACGAAATTTTTTAAGGGGGAGAGTTGTAACGACCCGTTTTCAGTGGTGTTGGAAACAGTGGTTTCGAGACCACAAATCTGATAATTGAGTTCGTAAATATTATTATTTAATATTTATGAGTCAAATATAGTATTATATTTAATGTTGATTTGATAATCTTTGCTAAATTAATAAATAGTTAAGTACAAGTGATTTGTCCCTAAAGTTAAGTAGTTTTGAAAAATGAGGTACGGAGACCTAGTTTTCGTAAACTGATCCCATAAATATTCTATGGAGTTGTTATATAGGTAAATTGAAATTTAGTTCAAAAATTTTAGTGATTTTTTGGTTAATTAAAAAAGGACTAAATCGTAAAAGTCAAAAAACTTAATTGCTATTAGGATATAAGTGTTAAATGGGTATAAAAACATGAATTGAAGGCTTTAAAAGGAAATTAGACCTTTAGTAATCTAAGTGGACGGTTAAATAATTAATTTTAAGTATTATATATGTTAAAATATGTTTAATTATTAATAATTATATGATAATTAATAAACAAAAGAAAATAATAATCTTCCTCATTTGTCTATCATTGATAAACACCCAAAACACCATTGTTAAAGCTTCCCAAGTTCGGCAATACAAAACTCCATGCATATAAGTCATTTTGTTACCTGTTTTCAGTAATTTTTATTTTTTTGAGATCGTTGCAGCTTAATCTAGCTAACCCAGGGACTAATTCATAAAATTGTTAAATCTTTTGATTTATGTCATTGATGAATTTGTCGTGTTTTTGAAGTTTGATGATAGATTATTAAGCTTGATAGTTAAATGAGACCATTTTGTAAAGTGATTTTGGTTAGTTTTTAATTAAAGGACTGAATTGATAAAATAATAAATTAGGCATGAAATTCTTGTGAAATTTTAATAATTATGAGCTGAAATGGCATAATGGAAAATTCAGTTAGCATGAAATTGGTGAAATTGTAATTACACAAAGTTGCAATTATAATTCTAAATACATAAGAATTTAACACAAACATACCGTATGAACTTATCTGGTCAAGACAACAAACAAACAACTCTCTAAGGACTAATCAACAAATTTTGCCATTTCCCCAATTACCTTCAATTTGGTCTAATTTCTGATCTATTCAATAATTCAATTTCAAACCTCTTATTTCATCCAATTATAAACATGTATCAACTCAATTTCCTTATTCGGTTGCTCTTTAAAATTTTACATTTTATTCAATTTAGTCCCTAAAATCGAACTTATCATATCTTCCGAATTTAAACTCCAATTTTAAAACCACTTCAATTATGTCCATATACAGCCTACTATGATCACAATTTACAAAAAATTCATATAAATTTCAATATATTCACAATTTAGTCCCTAAACTCAAACATTAATAAAATTTACTTAATAAATTAATCCCATTTCATTTCTAAGCTTCAAAATCTACCATAAATATTCAAAAACTTCAATTAACATCAATGGTAACTTTGGAAATCTTTAACAGTTTTAAAAATGAATATACGAATTAGCTGGACCTAGTTGTAAGGATCTCAAAAACATAAAAATTACGAAAAATGAGCTTAGAAAACAGTACCATGCAAGAAGGATTGTTGGCTAAAAACGAGAAGCTCCAAAAATGGTTGTTCGGTGTAGACGAAAAGAAATGAAGAAGATGACTTAATTTCGTTTTTATATTTTTAACCTTTTAATTTATTTACTTAAACTTTAATTTAACTAAATATTTACTTATAAATAATTAATTATCATATACATTAACCAACTGCTAAGATAAAAATGGATTAATTGTAATATAGAACCTTTAATAAATGTTACTTATGCATTTTAACAAATAATAACTAATACCGATTAACTTTTATGGTTTTTACGATTTAATCATTTTTCCTTAATTGACCGATCAAACATTAAAATTACTGAAAAAAAATTGATTCAACTATAATATAACTCCGTAAATATTATAGAAAAATATTTACTAGCTCAATTTATGAAAATGAGGTCCCAAAACCATTGACTTTCTATACGAACCACTTGTACATTGACTACCTGACCAATTGATAAAATCTATCAAATCAAAATTCAGAATATCACCATATTTAACTTTTAAATATTAAATAATAATATTTACGGACTCACTCATTGGAATAGTCCTAAAACCATTATTTCTGACACCACTAAAAAACGGGTTATTATAGCGAGTTCCATCACAAGATAACCAAAGTAACCAATAAGCATATTAAATCAAATTATATAGCTTAAATCACATCTTAGCAAATTCAGAATATTGGAATAACATAACAATTTTCACAATGTATAATCAAATACACATATAACATATCATATTGAGATTTTCAGAATTTCAAGCACATGCTTTACAGATGCAAACATATTCGGTATAATAGATAAAATCCTACCCGACCACTACTTACCACATGAGTTCTCCAGAATCCGTTCATCCCTACACATCGGGTTTTAGATGAACCACCAAATGTTACAGGTTAATACGCTGCCAGATAGTTGTGAATACACAACTTTATTACAGATAAAAGTTGCGAGATAATAGGTGGGTGAACCACCAAATTTGCAGGTTAATATGCTAATAGTTGGTTGTGAATACACAACCTGTTTGCAAATGAAAGCTAACAGATAATATGTGGATGAACCACCAGATTTTGCAGATTTATAGTTTGCCAGAACTTCCTCCTTTCAAAACGTCTCATCCAATGCAACGATTCAAACATGCTTATAACATATCATAACAAAAACAATTATCATGCCTATAAGTAATGAAATATAGCAGTAATACTTTCAACTATTCAATATAGAAGCAAAAACACATGCTTTTCAAATATCCAGTTTAGCGGTTTCATAAGGCATGTAATATGAAAATCACGAGTACAGATACACAAACATAATTATTCACAATTCGTGCAAGATTTATATAAATGTATGTGTATGTAACGCATAGGTTTGTGAAAGTGTACACAATCTTTATCAAATAATAAGTAAGTAAAAGAGTTATCGTCTCCATAGGGACTGTATCTGTTAATCAAATAATTACAAAATTATGAATTTACGAGTTGTAAAAGAAAAGACAATAATTTTGAAGTGATAGATGTTAAAATTAAATTAATTAACTAGATGCAAATTAACCTAAATACAAAAGAGATGAAATAAAATGTAGGGTGATGGTGTAAGGCCCTAAAAATAGGTCTAGTAGTTTCGGGTAAGTTTACCGAGTTCCGAGTGAAAATTAGGAGTTAATCGGGTTTATTAGTAAATTTTTAGTTAGCTTAATTTCATTTAAAAATCGGGAAATAATATTTTGAAAAATAATTTTTTTTAGAAAATTTAATTTTATAGTTTTAAATAATTTTTGGTAAAAAAAATGTTTTGGGTCAAATTAGAATTGAAAAATAAATTAAAATGGGGCTTTAATTTAGAGAATTTGAAATATTAATTTTATAGGACCATTTTGCAAACCAAGGGAAATATTTGAGTGGTCCTATGGTAAATTATCCAATCTTCAATATTGGTGATTTCGGATCGATTGGATGTATTTTCTCAACTCTAAATTCATTCTAAGGTTTTTTTAATCATTATTTTCAATCTAAATTGAATAAAATGATTTTTCAAATCTTGATCTCTTAGCTCTTAAACATGAGATTCATCAATGGTGAATTCATGATTTTGAGTTGGAATCCAAGTTTAAATGGATATTTAAGCTCAAATAATGTTTTTTAAGATTTTTTTATCAGAAAACAAAAGATCAAACTCGTTTGGTTGATCAATTTTGACAAATCCGTTTTTAACTAAGAACATGAGTTGATTTTCTAGAAAATTATGAAACAGTTTGTTTGATGAAATTGTTGCTTAGGTTTTGTGTTTATAGATTAAGAATGATGTTTAAAAATGATTTTTGGTGCAGAGAAGGTCATTTAGGGGTTGCAATTTGTGTTTCGGTTAGATTGTGAGTTTTCAGTAAGGTAGATTGAAGAGGCATTTTAGATCTGTGTAGTTCATAATTTTTTGATTTTCTTGTTGTTAATGATACCTTGTAACATGTATTTTACCTCTGTTTAAGATCCACATCGAGGAGGGGTCACTGCTAATCAGAACTGAGGTCCAAACACAGCTACTTAATACACTTTGGCTTGATAAACAAATTGTGAATGTGAGTGGTTTTTAAAGGCAATTGGTAGACATGCCTATATTCTGAATTGAGGTTTTGAATTGTGTTTCTAGAGATTCAATTGTATTTCAAATGGTTTAGATTTCAAAATTGATTTTAATTTTATGAAAGCGTATTTGTAAATGATTTATGGAAATTGTATTGATTAATAATTGGAGCATAGATTAATGTATATTAGAGCACTTGATGATGATTTTATATTTGGTTTTAGATCCATGGACAAAGACACTTATTGAGCTTATCTATGTGGATGTTAAAATTGCTAAGTGACATGCTTTAAATTAAATTTTTATATCTTGAATTAAGTGCTTAAATATTAGTGTTTATGCCTTGTGTGTTTGGTTATATTGGCAACATTGCATGGTGGATCCATCAAATATAGAAGGCATGCCATAAGATTAGTGAGTACTCACCATTACATGTGTTATATGTGAGCATATGGCTCTAGGTGTATTGATTTTGCTAGAGTGAATAAGAGAGTGTTGAGCCTTTTTCGCAACTGAATCATTGGCGATTTCGAGGCAACATAAGGGAGTGTGTGGCTATGCCCCACTCAACCAGATTATTATATTCGATATTTGGGAGATTGAAGATCCGTTTGTCCAATAAATGATCACATGTTTATATTTTTCCATGGATATCATTTGCAAATATAAGTGTAAATATTATGTTTTCATATGCCATAATAAATGTAATTTTTACTCATGGAATAACATGTAGAATTATGATGTTATGATGTTGCATTGCTGCTGGAAATTTTAGTCAATTGAATTCTATAATTGAGTATGAAAATATAATTGAAATTATGGGTCTTATACCTGAAATTTGATACATGATTTGCCTTGGTTTAAATATGCTTTTAGTGTGATTTACTTATTGAATTTATGGCCATTCACTAAGCTTTTTTAGCTCACACCCTCACAGCTTTGTGTGAAATTTTTCTAGCTTTGGGCCGTCGAGGAGCAAGGGCAAAGCTGGTCCAAGTTTAAGACTACTTGGTAGTATAGATTAAGGACTTTTATATAGATACATTAGAGGGCATTGTGACACTTAATTGGGATAATTTGATACACTCGTAATGGATGTTTGAGACTTGCATTTGGACATTAATTTTGCGATGTTATATTTGTTTTAATGTTTGATTTTATGGTTAAATGTTAAGTGTATTATTGTATGTTGCTAAGTGATAACATGGTGATTGAAATCATGGTGATTGAAGCATGAAATTTTCACTAATACATTTTATTTGTAGTTTGTCCAAGAGTGGATAGCTTTGTGACTATGGTAAGTCCATTGTATGTTTTAATTGTTGTTTGTTAAGCATGATTTTGAATGTTTAAATTTATACACATGTTTATTAGTTGTAATTGGATTAATTAGAGTTGTATATATGAATTAAGGTAATAAAACTTAGCAAATATAGCCTTAATTAATAAACGTATTAATGAAAAATGGCTATTTTAAAAAAAATTAAATAGTTATTAGTTAGAGTTGAGGTGTTATAAGGTCGGGGTGTGCTTTAGGTGATTTTGGGCTGGAGAGTCACTTCGGTGATTAATGTGTCGCTTTGGATTCGGGCCGGCCTATTCCGGTCGGGTTTGGGGTGTCACATTAGGAATGAAAGGTCGCATGTGTAGTACTATGTGTAGGCTACTATGCGTACCGGATAGTTTCGATCACGTGTGTAGTACTATGTGCAGGCTACTACGTGTATCGAATGGTAATGGTCACATGTGTAGTACTATATGTAGGCTACTATGTGAACCGAACATCATTGATTAGTAAAGTGGTTGCTATGTGCTGATTCCACCGGACATCATTGATTAATAAGGTGGTTGCTATGTGCTGAATCCAACGAGTATCTGTTATTATTCCGAAGTGTTCATCTGGAAATTGACTAAGTGTAATTGAATAATGAATATAGGTATGGAATGGAATTGAATATCGACTTAGAAATGGAATAGTGAATTTTGAATTAAATTGTGATTAAAAGTGAAAAAGTGAAATTATGAAAGAGTACATTTAGCAATAAAATAGTTTAGACAGCAACAGTTGTGTGACTTTGAAAAATCACCAAAAATGGGAGAGATTTAATTAGAGACTAAATAATATATTAAATTGAATCTGAATAAGTCTATTTTCACATAAAAGAAACAGAGCAAAAAAAAGAGTTATATATTTTGAGATATTTGAAGTTTAGTTAGACAGAGTAAGAATGAGTTTGGAATCTCCTATTCTGACTTTGTAAAATTTTAAAAAATTGTACAAAAATAATTATGGGATAAATTTTATATTTTTAGAATATTAAGTGAATATATTTTCAGTAGAAACAAACAAAAACAATATTTGAATTCTGTACAATGAGATAATTAATTTTTAGTGAAGAGAGGTCAGAACTGTCAAGTAGTGAAATAGGGGAAAATTTAAAGAATAAACTGTACTATTTGGCTAAACTAAAAATTTTGAAAATTTTATGGTAAGAAGATATGTAAATCTAGTTTCATTGAAAATTTACAGATCTTAATTTGGAGTTCTTTAGCTCTAGGTAAAAATAATTTAGTGCATCTGACTCGAATAGACAGCTTTGAATATACATGTGAGTGAATAGTGAAATTGTAGTTAATGTTGTTTAAGTGTGTTATACACATTAAGGATGTGGAATGGAGAGGAGGAGGACGAAAATTGGAAGAAAATATGAATTATTTATGTATAATTTGCCATATGCTCAATTATAATCGATAAACGATTGAAAAGAAATGATGTTTATAATTGTGCATTATTAGTTATAGTTAAAGTTCATGTGAGAAAATAAAGTTTCATAGTATGTGTATGTGGTATACTTGGTATATGGTTTGGTATGTAGCAATGTCAGAAATGGTTTATGAATTAACTCATGTTGATACATTTGATACATAAATAAATGTGGTGTTTATCCATGCTTATAATGCTTATACTATATGTTTATTTGGCTAGCATGTTTGGTGTGTATGCTTAGGCTTTGGCCAAGTTGTGGCTGGATTACGCCACATTAAATTTATAAAATTATGCATTGAGATGGTAAATGTCTAGATGGAAATATGCTTGTAATCATAAAAGAGTGGTAAGGTTTAAAGTTTGTAATCTTTATTAAAATGGTTTATTATGTGGTTAGTCTTCAAAAAGACTAGCTTGCGACTATGGTTGAGTGTAATGTTTATATCTTGTGTGATATGCATAGGAAACGGGAGTGGAAAGGAAATGAAATACTAGGTTCATGCTTGAAGTGTAAAATGATGCAAAAAGGGGACGTTAAGTTAAATGATAAATATGTATTAGTATTGAACTTAATGAAATTGAATTGTACGTGAATTAAATGAAAATTGCAAATGATATGATTTGAATTAAATGAATTATTGTGGTATTGAAATGTATATTGGATTGAGAAATTGAATTGAATCGTGAACATGAGAATCGTGAATTAAATGAAATGGAAATGAAGTATTGAATTGTATGAGTATGTACTGGGTCTCAGAAACCCTATTTGTTACAAATATAGTATTTTGAAGTTATAACGTGAAGATTTATAAAAGCATGTTAAAAATTTGAAGAGTTTAAATTTGAATGAAAATTTATAACTCGGTTTAACATGTTTATAAGTGTATGTGTTCTGGTAATACCTCGTACCCTATACCGGCATCGAATACGGGTAAGGGGTGTTACAATGTGACATCGCCAGATTCGGTCATAACGTTTAGACTGGATTTAGGGTGTTACAGCAGTTGGATTACTTCCTTGTACTCTGCCTTAATAATTTTAACTTACCCTTAAGCGTAGCACATTCTCTTGCTACTGAACGTTAAGGCCTAGGTTAATCAGTAAATGCCGCTGGGTGACCATACAATTTCCCGAGTTCCCTTCCTTACTTTATTTTTGCCTAACTAGTTGTTCTAGCTATCATTACCTTGTTGGTTCTCACGGAACTAAAAATTTGGCGAATACCTTTACACCAGTTCTTCCCCCTTAGAGAGGAATAGTCTGGACAAACAAGTCTGTCACTAGATGTTTCCCCCTTATTAGGGTTTCCTTTTTATCCTTTGGATTCTAGCTAACTCCATTCATTAGGGGAGAGTCTCATACTCTCGATCAATTAACAACTTGCTGGGTGTCTGAAGCACTCTCGATAAATCCTTAATGGCAGATCCTTATCCACGATTCTTGGTTTTACCATTTCTCATACGTTTGTATATTGGGCACCACTGGTCCTTCGACTTCTACAACTACCTCCTAATTAACATCTTTATACCCCTCTAGGTACACGACTACTATTCTCGTAGTCCTTTCTCATTCCCATTAAGTTCCCATTCCTTAGTGGAAATCTTCGACTCACCACTCGTCTGTTGCTTATCCATACTTTCATTTTTCCTTTTGGCACTTTTCCCCCATTAGCGGGTTGTCTTAAGATCTTTGATCTGAATTCTCTCCTATGTTTATTGTCCCTGCGGACTTTCACTCCTCTCTCCATATTGTCATAGTTGAGCTAAGGTCTTCGCAAGAACCCCATGTTTAATGTCTTAGCGGACTCCATTGGTTGCCACAATCGCACTGGAGTTTTACCTCCCAAATCCTTTTATTTGCCGTCTCGATAGACTTCCCTATGTTCAACGTCCTATCAAACTATCCCATGATTAACGTCCTGTCAGACTATCTCGTGTTTAACGTCACATTGGACTATCCCATGTTTAATGTCCCATCGGACATCTACAATGTCATAGTATCTTTCAACTATGGTCTTACTTATTACACTGTAAAATCCTCTTTTGATGTCGTAGCATCTTTCAGCTATGGTCTTACTCAATATAATCATGTGTTTATTGTCCCGATAGACTACCTGGGTTGCCATAGTCCAATTGTAACATCCCTAACCCGTCTCCGTCGCCGGATTAGGGCTACGAAGCATTATCGTACAATAAAAAACATTTAAACATCATATCATTCAACATGTTAATAATATCATAAACCATTCATTTACATGCATATTGTCCCTAAATCGAGCCCTTGAGGCTTTAAAAATAGCTTAGGAACGATTCGGGACTAATTTGAAACTAAACAGAAAGTTTAGGAAAAAGTTGCAAAAATTGGAAACAAGGGTCACACGGTTGTGTGAAAGCACCCCAGGCAGTGTAACTTTCGAACAAGGGACACATGGTCGTGTCACAACTCGTGTCCTCACCGTGTAATTCATTGAGTAGGGTCACACGACTGTGTCACACAAGCATGTGTCAGGTCGTGTAACTCACTGACTTGAAGCCTAAGAAAACCTCCAATGACACACGACCGTGTCGCCAGACTGTGTGCCTCACACGGCTGAGTCACGCACCCGTGTCTTAGGCCGTGTGAGCCCAAACTTCACCTAAATCAAGCCATTTCATAACCTAACCAAGCATAAACATTCAAACTTGCATAAACATACCATTTCAAACATCCTACATTACCTAACCAATATACCATTCAAAGGCACCACAAATATACCAAGCATAACATGTCAAAACAAATCAACAATTCCTTATTTCAAGCATCATAGCCTAGTTCAATCACTTATCGAAACATGTTAACATTACCTAATTGCATGCATAAAGACCTCTTTCTATTTTGTGCCTAAAACACATCATAAATGACCATTTCCAAGTCAACATCTTGTACCAAAATGCCATACACATCAATTATCAAAAAGTGACCAAAAGGACTTACCTAAACAAGCATTATAAGTCTATGAACCATACATAAACATCAAGGCACAAACATACTGAATTTACCATTTACATATTCATCAAAACAACATTATAAACCACCCTATACATGTTAGTATTGCCATTTCGGTACATACTAACCTAGTTCAAATATGAACTAAAACATGTCACAACTAACCATTTTCAAATCATCATCAACATACTAAGAGAACCTTATAAAACAAATAATTTAAAGATACCAAAATAATTCAACATTGTTAACATACAATCATGATTCATTCCATTTGCTTACTTACTAATTCCAATATTACAATTCACAGATTAAACATAAACCATTACCGATGCAATGAGTTTAGTATAAGCCTATTCAAGCATCATCAAACTCACATGTTAATAGGTTCGTCAATAACACATATAAACTCATTTACATCATAAGTAGAATTTCATAGGATACATTACATAAGCATCAACCCTTTAATATAGTCATGAACCTTTCCATTAAGTAACTTACCATTCCACTCCTTTTCTTACTCGTTGAACCATCTAGAATTACGTCAGATACTCGAGAAAGCTCAGAAAAAGTGTGCCTTTACAAATAAACGTAACATTTCCTTTACATCAATGCTCACACGAGCTGTGAAATGGGCCTGCTCACATGAGCTGTGAGTTCGGAATGTAAGCTACATGATGCTGCTCACACGAGCTGTGGAGAATCTGCAACAAATGTAGGACCTCAGCCATCAGTAGGACATTCAAGACCAGCACTCGAAACATGAAATCCCTAGTAACATGTCATTTGTATCCTAAGAATTTTTAAAGTTCAATCGGGACTAGATATCCTTCAATTCATCATAATGTGGATACATTATCATATATATTGATTCATTTACATTAAAAACAACATAGTAAACATTTAATTTAAATAAAATTATAACGATTACAGTTCATACGAACTTACCAGACTAAATTGCATCAATGACTAAGTATAGGGCTATTTGATAATTTTCTTTTCTCCTCGATTTTCCACTCGTTCTTGATCTAAAATAATAATTTCATTCAATTTACTAATTCTAATAGAAAATTCAGTTCATTTTATGCAATTAAGTCATTTTTGAAATTTTTACAAAATTTCTCCCAATATTTTACTTTTATACAATTTAGTCCCTTATTCCAAAACATGCAAATTAACCATTTTTATTCAATTTCAAGTTTAACCGAATTGTTTGGAACCCTATTAAAGCCCATATTTTCTGTTATTTCATAGCAAGTCCTTGTACTTTTACTAATTTCACATTTTAGTCCTTAAACATTAAAATTACCAAAAGTTACTAAAATAGTTCTATCTAGCAACCAAGCTTAAGATTCTACCATAAACTTTCAAGAACATCTTAAATTCATCAATGGCACATTCCATTACATTTGAAAATTTAACAAATTGACCCTCGGGTTAGCTAGATTAAGCTAATACGAGTAAAAAAATATAAAAATCATTAAAAACGGGATCAAAACACTTGCCATGCATCAAAATCAATTTGGCCAAATACTTTTTCCCTAAAAAAATGGTGTGTCGATCATCCCCTTCTCTAAATGAAAAAGATGATATCTTTTTCCTTACTTTATTTTAAGTTTAATTGGCTAATTACCATTTTACCTTTAAATATTAAACCAAATTTCACCAAATGCCAAGCCATGATCATCCACTAACCTTAAAATTGGTTGAATTACTACTTAAGGCCTTTATTTCATGCTTTTATATCCATTAAATACAAATAAATCTATAGCTATTAAATTTCACATCTTTATAATTTAGTCATTTCCAATTAATTAATCATTTAAACATCAAAATTTTTTGACGAAACTTTAAAAATAAAAATCATTTAATAAAATATTTACGGCTCGATTTATAAAAACGAGGTCCCGATACCTCATTTTCTAAAACCACTTGACTTTAGGGTCATACCACTTAAACCTAATTATTCATTCAAATAGCATAAATTGTCAATTCAAAATTTATTTTAATATCATATTTGACTCGTAAATATTAAATAATAACATTAACGAACTTGTTAGATTTGTGGCCCCAAAACCACTGAAAAACAGGCTGTTACACCAACTATGGCCTTACACCTTATATTCCCTGTGTTTATTGTCTTGATGGACTGCTTGGATGCCATAGCATCTTTCAACTATGGTCTTAATCTTACTTAACACGATTTCATGGTGTATTTCAGCCATGGTCTTACTCATTTATATCATGATGCCATAGCATCTTTTAGCTATGCTATTACTCATTTTTAGGCGTATAGCCTCCGATTGGTCTTATGACCTAGCCAAGAAATTTTATTTACTCTCCCCATTGCTTTCCATCCATTCCTCCATTTTTCCATCCTATACCTTGATGCTCGAACACCGCAGTGTCCCTTCTGCAAGGCTCCGTGCGAACATGGTTTGCACTCTACAATACTGTATGGCGGTATTTAATAGAATTACGCTATTTTTCCGTTTCTTAACTTTTTTACACCCTTTCTTTATTTCCCTTATTCATGAATATTAAACTAAGATGGCAAATACTCATAATCTTATGAAAGAATGTATCATGCATTTGTAGTTCTGGGTTTGAGAACAGAAACTCACCTGATGCCTCGTCGCCTTGTCTGTTTACTTTCTCCCAACGCTAGAGCTTTCTTCTTCTTGGAAGCTAAGCAACGCAACCCAATCATGGGTTAAACCCAGTGATTTCATTTTAGACCTCAATTTACAAAAAAAACATGTAGAACCCTCAAAATGGTTTATGGAAACTCTTAACTTTATTTTCTAAGTTTTATGTATACCAAAGGGATTAGAATCTTACCAGTTTACTGGTTATATACTTTTCCAACTTAAACCTCCCAATCATCGCTCCGTGCAGAACTTTCCTTGATCATCACTTCCTCGAAGCAACCATGGAGATTGAAGAAGTGGAGAAAATGAAACATACTGAGAGGAATTCATCTAAGGATTTATTTCTCAGCTATTTATAACCCTTCATGCTCAGTTTCCAATTGTATATCAACCATTCATTTGTAATTAATTTCTCTTCCACTAAGTGACTGGTTGGTTCTAATCCAACCGAACCAGACTTGGTTCTTGACCCTATCCAATTTCAATTACTAAATTTTCCTAACATTCTAGTAGAGACCGCTAGTTTTTTATCTCTTCCAATTTAACCCCTAAAGTTCTTAATTTTCTGGTTAAAAGGTTTCTGGGTGTGACATCATCTATCATGTAATGCCAATGAGAGAATATCATTTACCAATATTATGGGATATGAATTCCACTATTGTTAATGGTGCTATATATTGCAGAAGTCGTATACCGAACACACCGGCTTTCGGTTCCTTATTTATTTAAACTCAGGCTTTTACTTACATTAAAGTGTATGAGTCACGCATACATAGTCCACCATCCATTCAACATTAAGTTATGTCACACTATGAATGTCACAAGTGAATAAATCTATAAACAAATTTAGGATCTATTATATTTGGGTCTTGTCTGATATACTTTCAGTCTAGTCAGTCACATCTATGTCTCTATCTTCTAGAAGTGATATGTTCTTATGCTCACGACAAAGCATCTCCCCAATTGAACTTGATAGATGACATATTAGTATTTTAATCAATTTTCTCATTTTTTATTAGACTATGGACATGTTTAAGTTCACCAACTAATACGAGTTGTCTTTTCGTATTACGATTCGACCACATAATACCACTTAGTATTAGTTAAATATTAAATAACCAATAAGATAATATTTTTTTTCCATTTTGCTTTGCATGCAAAAACCATTGAGGACAATATTTAAAAGGTATTAATGTAATTCATGGATAATTTTATTAAACCAATTTATTAAAAAAATACAGGTATACAAATGAATTTACTACACTGAGGGACACTGAGGGCACTAGATCCAACAATCTCCCACTTGGCCTAGTGAAGTAGATGAGTCATATTTCACATTCTCATGCTCTTTGCATGTTTCTCAAAGCTCTTAGCTAGTAGAGTCTTGGTAAATGGGTCCACAAATTTATCTTCTTATGTGAATTTAACTACATCCACGATTTTATCTGCTACTGCCTCCCTTATGATGTGATACTTTCTATCAATGAGTTTCATCCTCTTGTAGTTTCTAATTTTCTTGTTTTAGCTATTGTTGCACTATTACCACAATACAGTGTGATATTTTTTTCTATACAAAGAATGACTTCAAGATTTGTAAGGAGCTTTTGAATTTATATTGCTTCTTTTGTAGCCTCAGAAGTAGCCACATATTCGACCTTCATAGTGGAGTCAACAAAACAACTCTATTTGACATTTCTCCACACTATGGACCTGTAGCCTAGGACAAAGAAACAACCCGATGTCAATTTCTTCAAATCTTGACACGTTTGGAAGTTAAAATTGGTATATTCGGTAGAAGTAACGTCTCCTCCAAAATACAAAAGTATATAATCCCTTGTTCTTCGTAAATACTTGAGTATATGCTTAACTGTTTATAGTGTCTTAGACTGGGATTTGTCTAATATCAACTCACCAACTCTACTGCAAAATAGATATATAGACATGTTCATAACAAATACATGGGAATTCCTACTATAGAAGCATAAAGAACCTTTCACATGTTTTCTCTTTCTTTCATTGTCTTAGGACAGTCCTCCAAAGAGAGATGAAATCTTGATACTGAGGGTTAGGTTCCCTTCTTAGAATCGATCATTGCATAATGTTCCAATATCTTATTTATGTATGAAGCATGTGATAATGCTATCACTTTATCCTTTCAATCCCTTAGGATTCAAATACTTAGAACAAAATTAGTTTCTCCCAAGTCTTTCATGCTAAATTGTTGAGTTAACCATAATTTAACTGATGATAATTTCCCTATATCATTTCCAATTAGTAGAATTCCAACGACATATAGAACGAGAAAGACAACTATTTCATCCCCAATACATTTATAAACACAAGGTTCATCTAAGTTTTGCTCAAACCCAAAAGTTTTTATCACTAAATCAAATATTTGATTCCATGAGAAGGATGCTTGTTTAAGTCCATATATAGGTCTAAGTTGTTTGCAAAATTTATGATAATTTCTTTTAGCTATATATCTAGTGGGTTGCATCATATAAATACTCTCTTCAAGTTAGTCATTCAAGAATGCTGTCTTGACATTCATTTGTCAGATCTCATAATTAGGAGCCATCACAACGGATAACAATATGCGGATTGACTTGAGCATGGAAACTGAAGTGAAGGTTTCTTCGTAATCAATACCTTGTTTCCAAATATAATCTTTTGCTACAAGTCCGGCCTTTTAATTTTCCACTTTTCTATCAATATTTCTTTTCTTCTTGTAGATTCACTTACACCCTATGGGTTTCATCCCTTCCGGGAAGTTTACAAGTTCTTAAACTGAGCTAGATTGTATAGAATTCATCTAAGCTTTCATAGCTATTTTCTAGAGTTTGAAATCAACATTTTGCATCGCTTCATCAAATGTGAGTGGGTCATCATCATCATGTTCTGTAGACTCGATGTTTAGAACACTTTCTTCAGATTGGAAGAACTCAAGCCTACGAGAGACCCTTCCTTTATGACAAAGCTTTCTATTTTGCTGGCCGTTTGCAATTCTACTATTAGAAGTTGGTCCTGGAACAATTACTATAGGGCTTTGTGTATTTCCTGAAAGTTCCTCAAGTACTTTTTTACTTCGAGGTTTAAATTCATTCATGTAACTTTCCTTAAGAAAGGTAGCATGATTCAACACTATCACTGTTTACTCTTTCGGGTTACAAAACAAACCACCCTTTGTTCCCTTAGGATATCCCACAAACATGCATAGTTCAATCCATGAATCCAACTTCATTGCATCTTTACCTAATAGTGGTATTGGCATCCTCAAATCCTTAAATGATTTACACTTGGATTCTTGTCATGCCACAATTCATATAGAGTTTTAGATGCAGCCTTAGTTGCTACATCATTCAGAATATAGAAAGCCATTTGTAAGGCGTATCTCATAAAGGATATTGGTAGCTTCGAATAACTTAAAATTGATTAAACCATGTATAAAAAAGTTTGATTCCTTTCATTCGATTGTGGAGTTCTCGGTGATGTTAATTGAGATAATATCCCATTTTTTATGAGATACCCTAAGAACTCATTCGATAAATATTCTCTACCTCAATCAAACCGAAGTGTCTTTTTGGGTAAACTGAGTTATTTCTCCACTTCCGTATGAAAATCTTTAAATTTATAAAAGGTTTCACTCTTGCGATGTATTAGCTATATATACTCATATATGGAATAATCATGTATGAATTTTACTTAATAATCGTAACCACCTATTGCACTGATGTTCATGGGACCACATACGTCAATATACATAAGTTCTAAGGGTTTCACGACCCTCATTCCTTTTGCATTAAAAGATCACTTAGTCATCTTACCTTCCAAAAAAAGATTCACATTGTGTAAGATCAAATTTTTTAAGAAAACTTAAAGTGTCATCTTTCACAAGTCCTGTGACTCTTTCTTGGTTAATATGACCAAGTCTCAAATATCAAAGGTACGCCTCATTAGAGTGAGAAGTTTTAAGCCTTTTATTCGGAATTTCAGTTTCAAGCAATGTGTACATTTTTGGTCTGATAAAATAAAGATTATTATCCATCCATTCGTTACAAATAAGAATATGATTTCTAAGTATTGCAATACTATTATTAAAAGTTACGGTCAAGCAGTCTTTAAATAAAGATGAAACAAAAATTAAGTTTCTTTTGAAACTTGGTACATAGAAAACGTCTTTCAAAATATTCTTCCTAAAACTATCAAAATTAATACGTATGTCTCCCATTGCTTCAGCTGCTAGACTTGCCCTATTTTCAATTTACAAATTTTTCATTCTTTCTAAAATCATCAAAACTAATATCTTTTGTTTCCTCAAACCCTAGTAGAGAAACACACACATGGTTAGTGACTCCAAAATCAACGACTCAGTGGTATATCGAATCTTTCACTAAGAAAATTCCTATCATAAAGAGTTCTATACATTTGCCCTTAATGGCTAGGTAATCCTTCCACTCTTTATAATTGGCCTTAAAATTCATTTTCTTGTTGCAGAAGAAACATTTAGACTTAGATACATATTTAGGCTTCTTGGTTCTATTCCTTTCCACTTTAGGTGGCCTAAAGGACTTTGTCTTGTTTCTTTTAACATGTTTTCCCTTCCTTTTAGAGAAAGAAGCAAATGCTAAGTTTGGTTCTACTTTTTGGACCAGTTTGTCGTCATTCAACATCAACTCATAGGATTATAACTCCTTCATGAGTTGTGTAAGTGTCATATTCTTGTTTCCAAGATTATATGCGGCCCTAAAGCCTACAAAAGCCTTGGAAAAGCTTTTGAACATCATCTCTATTTGTGTGTTCTGATCCAGATTGGCCTCATTATCCACGACTTCAGCAAAGTAGCCTATAAGAGTGATCATATGGTCTTTGATCGAAATGTTAAACTTTTGTTTAGCATTCATAAACTAGTTATAGCCGACTGTCGAGCCAAGGTAGATTGGCCTCTAAACATGTCCTTTAGGTTTTTCTAGAATTGCTTTAGCAATCTTACATCTCTCTATTTTCTTACAAAGGGTGCTAGTCAGGCTTGCCAGCATATAGCAATGAGTTATCTCATCAGGCTCCTCCCAACATTTTCTAGCCTCAGCTTAGTGGCCGGCAGGCATTTAGTATTAAGGATTGCTTTGAGTTTCTTACAACTCAGAAAAAATCATAAGGTTCATTTTCTATTCATTATAGTTATTTTCGTTCAATTTGTTCTCAATAAGTATGTTTAGTAAAGGAGTTGGTGTCATTTTTTGAATTGAAAAATAAAATATTCATTCATTAATATATTTGTATTTAATAAATATTAGGGAAACATTTTGCAAAATACATTATGCATTAAGATGATGCATGTCTCTTACATTAAACCTTGAAAACATGTGTAAGTTGTTACAACGATAATTCCTACACTCGTTGAATTAAGTCACCTTGGGGAAATTTTAAACAACTAGTAAGAACATGGATTTCCATGCAATTAATGCGTGAACCTAATTCCTTATGCATTCACACGTATTAATAATTGATTCAAATTTGACCATCATTCTAACTTAAGCATTGCTTTTTAGGGAGTTTCTTAACTAGAATGATCTTGAGTGTATAATCATCAACTCAACATCAAGCTTTCCATGCTCCATGATTGAGTCATCTTGAGACAATCTCAACGAGTAACATGTATGACTAGTTGTCCTTTATAAAGGAAAATTTGCTTGTTATAATGCATGATAATACCTACAACGTGGTCGGTCAACTATCATATGATTACAAGATAATTTTTCTTTATTGTAGAAAATCTCCTCAGTGAAAACCAAATGTTAACATCTACCTTAGGGCAGGTCCAGTTCATGCTATCACAAAAGATCATTGATGGAGACCGTAAGTCTTGTTTAGGGATCTTCTCCCATTCAATCTTTTAAAAAATGCAAGGTTTTTTATATTCGTTTTCAATCATGAATGATTAATAAATACATGAAAAGTACATATGACATTCTTTTCCTAAACTATATGGCATGCTTATCATATATTCTCGTGAACAAACTTTCCTGTCAATTTAAATATCATTATGCTGTCACAGAAAAACATAAAATTAAATGACTAACCAACCAAAGTTTCCATGATTCCATCCTAGAAAATAAAAATAAAATAAAATGACAATTATTACCCCATAACATACTTTGGGTCTTCTTGGTAAAAGCCAAATATCCTGATTTTTGAGGTTTTTCCTCAAAACCACAAATAACTCGAAAAGCACCGAAGGATTTACTATCGAACTTCTATCTCCACCACGGACTTCCGCTGCTACCACGGTTGATGTTGTCATCGTTGACCATCATTGGCCACTGTTGAGCCATCGTCGATCACTACCGTCGACCACCACCATTGGACCACCAACATCCTTAGTCTCCAAACAACCGTCGGTCTTTTTCCAGTTGGCTGGGTCAAGTTTGCGTTGTCTCAATCGGTCTTTGATGCATCTCAATTCTCCCGGATTCATTAAAAGATTCAGTTACATAATACTTATGTCTGTTTTCGACTCACATGAATTATTCTAAAAGAATAAATAAAATAATTCTTAAATGGAGATGATATTCCACGATCTAACTATATATCCCAAAAAAATTATTAAAATAATAATTACAACCACTTTAATTTCTAGGAATCACAACTTTGGTAAAATTACTTTTATCATATAAATAATAAAATATATTCAATCACATATATAATTCAAAACATGCTTATAATTATAAGAATGTCACATCTTATAAAAAAAATTAACCAACCAAACATGGTTGTATGAATTGCATATGGAATGAAAGTTTTTTTTTTACTTGGGTAGTCAATTTTTTTATTTAGTTAATATATGAATATGGAATTACATGTTTTGAGTGTACTTTGGCATGTTAAATGTGTTGGCATAGTTTGGTCATTGTTAGTATGTTTTGGATGCACTTAGAAGCATGTTTGCATGACTCAGCAGCATATTTTTCTTCAATTCTAGGCCTGTCCTGAGATAGGACAAACATTTATGGGCTTAAGTCTTGAGATTTTTCATGTCTAAGTCACAAGTAGTTCTAGAGTAGACAAGTCTTGAGATATGATTTTAGAATCTCAAGCCATGTTACTATGTATCGATACATTGGACCCAAGTAACGTGACATGCCTCCTTAATTTTGTATTTTGGACTTCCTTTTTCATTTTAAGGCATGTTTGAACTTTTCTTTTCATTTTTTCTTTTTGCAATGGTTTTTTGAAGTTTGAAATGATTAATTGTTTGTTTATAACATGTGCTTAACTATGGCTTGATTGTATATTTGATCAATTAGGTCACCAAGGTGACCAATGTGATGCTCATTATTTGGCCAGATTCTGAACCGGGTAAGAGGTGTTATAGGTTTTCATAAGGGTCACTATAAGGATTGTAATGGCATGTATTTGGTTGAGGTTGACTACTTTGACCATCCTGAAAGCCTTGTGTAATAGGGTTACTAACAATATCTCTACTTTCAGGGATATTGTCATTGGGAACATTCATGTCAGTCCATATTTACTGTATTAATTGTTGAAGAAAAAGAACGTATAAAGGGAACAACGGTTGACACACGATAGAGAATTTTTTTATGCATTGATGAAGGGCATGGTAGTTATAGGTGGGCATGAGTACTAGTTTTGAACACTTGTCTATGGGTCTAGGTAACATGATGGGTTTCTCATTAGGCTGATGATGTGAATTAATGGGGTTAAAGTATAGAGTATGTGAGTGACAAATAAGAACAATTCTCGGACAAAAATTGTTAGTCAGCTAAGTGATCGGATCTAATGTACATATACAACTAGTGACAAAAAATTTCTCTCTTTTTTTTTTTTAAATTTAAATTTGGTGATTATATTGAAATTACTTATTAAAAAGTAGCTATTCGCTTCTGTCGAGGTGACGAAAGTTTTCCTCCAAAACAATGGGCATGCATTTTAGTGGTTTACTACGTCAGCTTCGATGGCTACAGGTCTAAGGCTTTTCAACCACTGCATTAATATCGTCAATGGCTTCATAGCAGGCCCCTCATAATCAGTATTTTGTTCCTATATTTCATTATAAAGTTTTGTTACCTAAATATTCATTAATATTATTAACGGCACCAAAGTCTACGCCTTCATATACAGTTACACACTCTACACATCCTTCACATTCACATGCCATGACTACATTTCTTTTTATCTTATTATTATATAACTGTGTTACATCCAAAATTATATGCTACTTTACTATTTTTTCCAAGGGTCATGGTAGCCTAGTATTAACTTGTAGGGAAAAATTATGTGCATGAATTTTTTGTAGCAAGCAATGTGATTGGCACTATGGTTAGGTCAGAAAAATGAATAAAGATAATAATTGTGAATGACTGTTTCAATTTAACCACTATAGCTGTTATCGTCGAGTCATTCTCATATAGACGGGCCAGAATTTATATTTAAATTTAATAATATAAATATGAATTTTAATATTGAAAAAAAATGGAGCGATTGGTTGTGTTAGGCTTGATCTGAGTCTAGAAATAAATTTCTTTTTTTTTCCCCTGGTAATTTAATTGCACCGAAAAAATCAACTAAAATATAAAAATACGAGGTTTATTAGAAAATTACGTAGAACCAACATTTATAGCTGATGGACCTCACATGATTTGTAAATTATTATGATTAGAAAACTAATTATGGTCTGGTTCGTAGGGATAAATTATGCTACCTACTGCCTCACTTATGGAAAGCTTGATTTGGAATTTGTCGTTGCCTTTCACCATAAATTTGTTTTAAAAAATATTTTAATTATCGAATAAGTCATTCAAGTAAATTGAAAAAGTTAAGATGGAATCTAGAATGGAACTCAAATTTTGTATGGACGTGGTTCCAGCATGACAACTATGCTACCTTTAATGTCTAAGGGAAAAATAAAAATAAAAAGAAGACAAGAGATGGTTTTAACCTTCCCACCCAACTTGATCTTTCCCCTACTATCAATTAACAGCTGTAACCACTTTAAAGGAGTTGTTGAGAAATTTATTGCATTAAAGCATTCAAATAATCCCCTTTTTTAATTTAAAAAAAATCCAAGAACTACAATAATTATTTTTTTTTAAAAAAACAGAGAAATATTAAGTTTAATGGTGTAAAAAGTCCTTAAACTTTTTTAAAAATAACAATTAAGCCCCTATTTTTTTTCACTCAATTGCATACTTAAACTGTCAAAATGCATCCAAAAATCCTCAAACTTTTAAAAGAAAAACAATTAAGCCCTTGGTTTTTTTTTTGCACTCAATTGGGTACTTTACGGTTGACAGTTAAAGATAAATGCCCCTAATTTTTTTTAGTTAAAGCCACCCCGTGTCACAACCACAGCGTGACATGCGGTAAAAAAATTATAAAAAAATAAAAATCAGTAAAAGTTAAAAAATCATAAAAATTATTACATTTTAATAAAATATATATAATATTAAAAATTAAAAAAATAATAAAAATTTTAAAATTTTATAAAAATTGAAAAATTACTAAAATATATAGTAATATAGAAATTTTTTTTTATAAAATCGTAAGAAAATTATAAAAAAAGTAAAGATTTATAAAAGTTGTAAAAAGTTATAAAAATTATCATACCAAAAAAAACATTTTATATTTTTCTATAACTTTTATTGATTTTTATTTTTTATCATTTTTCGCCCCATGTTACGCTGTGTTACGACACATGATAGTTTTAACTAGAAAAAACCTGGGGTTGTTAACTTTAATAATCAACGGTTAAAATTAATTGTTAAAGGGCCTTTTATGATTTTTTTTATAAACTTTTACAATTTTTTTATAATTTTTTTATGATTTTTATATATTTTTCTAAGTTTTAATATTTTTATATTTTTTATTAAAATTTAATAACTTTATAACTTTTATTGATCTTTATTTTTATGATTTTTTTGCCGCATGTCACGCCGTGGTTGTGATACTGGGTGACTTTAACTGAAAAAAATTAGCGGTAGTTAACTTTAACGGTCAACTGTTAAAGTATTCAATTGAGTGCAAAAATATAGGGAGTTAATTATTTTTTAAAAAAATATTTGAGGATATTTTTTTTATTTATTTTGACAGTTAAATATTCAAGCCAGGCTTGGGCAGAATAGCAGAGCAAGTACAAGTATTAGTAGCATAGAAAAAATGCGCTCCTCGTCATTAAATTAATGTGTTTGCTCGCGGTAATTGTGGCCTCTCAGGAGAATCGATGACTGCATCTTTGAGGCATTTGCTAGTACTAGTCCATCTGAGAATTCTTAATTGGCTGGTTGTAAATAGCCCCGGGACTATGGAACAAAGGATTATCCCGGACACCTACACCGAGGTATTGACGGTGATTCTCAAATATCGCAAAACAAAATGTGATACGATGAGATAGAATGTAATAGAAACAAAGACACATATATAACTATCTAATTTAGTTTATCAACTCAACTTATTTTCTAGAACGAAAGGAATAGGTAAAATGAAAGTTTCTATTTCAACGAATCGCACGTAGAGATATTGATAAAACACATAGAATTAATGTTATTTCATAACTAATCGATTGAGCAACAGCTCGCAAACCACCTAAAAAGAAATATTTATTATTTAATCCGTATCCTAACCTAAGAAGTCCAACGGGAGCCACACTTGAAATGGAAATCCATAAAAAAAATATGGATATTGAGATCGGCGAGATTAAGTGAAAAAATGGGTGTTTTTTTTAAGCTTTAGCTTTACACCCCGAAATATTAATATAAATATCAATGCATGACTGATTTACACAGACAAAGGTCTCTTTTCCTCAACCAATGGAGTCGTTGATAACAGTATGTTTTTTAGTTCTTTTCTGCACTATTTCCTATTTTTACAAAAGGTTTTCCCAGATGAGAAGTCATAGCTGTTACATGTTAGCTTATGAGTGTTTCAAAGCAACCGACGACAGGAAACTCGACACTGAATCCTGTGTAAAAATTGTTTTGAGGAACAAGAATCTTGGTCTGGACCAATACAGGTTTCTGTTACAAACAATGGTGAACTCTGGTCTTGGAGAAGAAACTTATGGCCCAAGAAATGTGCTTGCAGGTCGAGAGGAAACTCCAACCCTAATGGAAGCTCATGAAGAAATGGATGAAATCATGTTTGGGACACTCGACAACCTGTTTTCCAAGACAGGTGTTTCACCTCCCGACATCGATATACTTGTTGTTGATGTGTCGCTGTTCTCTCCGTCCCCGTCGTTGACTGCTCGAATAGTGAACCGATACAAGATGAGGGACAACATTAAATCTTTCAGCTTGTCGGGTATGGGGTGCAGTGCAAGCATGGTGGCTATTGACCTCGTCCAAAACTTGTTCAAGAGTTACAAGAACGCATTCGCGGTGGTTGTGAGCTCCGAAACGATCGGTCCCCATTGGTATTGCGGCAAGGAGAATTCGATGATGTTGTCGAATTGCCTGTTCCGATCAGGCGGATGTTCGGTTCTTTTAACAAACAAACCGTGTTTGAAACATAAAGCATTGATGAAATTAAAGCATTCTGTCCGAACCAACATCGGATCGAACGACGAAGCGTACGGATGTTGCATCCAAATCGAAGACCAACAAGGTTACAACGGTTTTCTCCTTACAAGGAACCTAACAAAAGCTGCAGCCAAAGCTTTTACCATGAATCTCAAAGTGTTAGTCCCCAAAATCTTACCAATTCGAGAACTAATCCGATTCACCGTCATTTCCATCTGTAAAACCAACAATAAAACCGCAAAACCAAGCTTGAATTTGAAAACCGGGATTCAACATTTCTGCATTCACCCAGGAGGAAGAGCGGTGATCGATGGGCTGGGAAAGAGCTTAGGGCTGAACGAATACGACATGGAACCGGCTCGAATGGCGCTCCATCGGTTCGGGAACACATCGGCTGGGGGACTGTGGTATGTGCTAGGGTACATGGAAGCGAAAAAGAGGCTTAAGAAAGGCGACAAAATCCTAATGATAAGCCTGGGAGCTGGGTTTATGTGCAATAACTGTGTTTGGGAGGTGATGAAAGATCTTGGAAATGGGAATGTGTGGGAGCATTGCATGGATCGTTATCCAATACCAAGAAAGAACATGATAAACCCATTCGCAGACAAGTATAGTTGGATCAATGACGAGCGTCTCAACTTTGTTAGGATGGATTTATCAAATATCATTCTTTCCTGATTCAATATTTTCTTACCATTATTATTATGATTAGGGTTTTATTCTTCAGCCATTGTTTCTTGCTGTTTACTGCAAATCCGTAATGTTTTTGTTGTTTCTTGGAATTAAGAGTTCAGACCATTGTTTTCCTTTTATAGTAATTATAATATATTATTTGGGTTGGGTTATACTTATACATTGTTTTTCTTTTCTTTTCTTTTCAATTTATGTTTTTCTTTCGTATTTCAATTCATTTCCCAAAGTCATTAATGCAATCTGATGCAGGATGACTAAGAGCATGCTCCAACTTATATATAGTTCCACATTTTATTTTGGCAAAATTAATGCAGGTTTTAAAATATAACAAAATTTAAAGAAATAGGATGATTTTGGGTATGGTTGGTAAAAAAGTTTTTAGTAGGAAGTATTTTTGTTGATGTGGCAAGGAGAGAGGGAAAATGCTACTAGATATGTTTTCGTTATTTCAAAAATAAAAGAGTCGTCCAATTAAAACTTGAAAAAAGAATAGTCGTTGGATTCGAATTTGAAAATATTGAGAAAAGTTTAATAATTTTTTGAAAACTTAAAAATCTCGAGATAAAATTTACAGTTTGTCCTGTCTTTTCTGTGGCAAAATTTTGGTTACAATAATACAAATATTAGGAAAGAATTTTTTTTATATTCGTTTGCTTCTTGTTCCAACATTTTGAAAAAAATTTCGCATTGGTGGTAGAGTTTCCTATAAAATGAAGATTGATATGGAGATGTTTTCATAGTTAAATTTCGAGCAAAAGATTTGCATGTTGAGGAAAAGATTGTTGATGTTAAAAATTTGAAGCTAAAAATAGATTCAACAAAGTAAGTAAATTTGGTGCCGTCGTTTGAATTTGGTTAATGAGTATTTATTTTATTTTTCTGTACAATGTTTTCGTTTTAATTTTATATTAAACATGTGAAATAGGTATATTTAGCAAAGATGAGTAGACGAATTAGAGTCGTTATTTATTACGATGATCAAATTTGTGACACTGAGATTGAGGTTGTTATTGTATCAGCCCAATCTACAGAATTAGCTTTCAATTGGAGCATTAATTGAACGAGCTTCTATCAAGAATTAGAAGAAAAGTCTTGACTTCAAGCCGGATGAGAATTTTGAGCTTGAAATATAGATATTTAATGTTAATGAACCTTGTTAGATATGATAAATTTGAGTTCAAAGGTGACACGAATGTCTAGTTAATGCTTGATATGCATTGCTCAACTAGAAATGCTATACTAGAGTTATATGTCCAATTTGTTGATGTAGAGAAAGGTGGTTTGAGTTTGAAAACAGTTCTAGTTAATTTGTTTCAAGAACAAGAAGCAGAAAGTCCAACCACACGGTTGTGTGATGATTTCACAACGTTGTTGCAAAGCTCGTATTAAGGAATCTTGGAATCATTAATGGGAAGGCATTCCTCAGTTTCAACCCTCGATTTCAACTTTGGTGTACAATCAGGATTAGTTGGTAACCTAAACGTGGAGACCTCAACACGACATTCTGTGAATGCCTTTCATTTCAACTTCAAAATGCTAATGTCCTATGCTGGAAACACTTATGTGGGTATGCCATCAAGTTACACTGGAGGGTAATTCGTAAGTAATATTGGTTTTAACGTAGGATGACAAGAGTGAATGGTATTCTCCTTACAACCTACACCGACGAAGGGGCATACAATTTGGTACATGAAATCGCAACTAGGTTTGATAATGAAAAGGAAGTTGAGAATGAAGAGGAAGCTGAAAACAAAGAGAAAGTTGAAACCAATGATAATCGAATCCGGGAGTCTGGGCTTGATGGTTCAGAAATTGCATTATTTTCTGAATTAGAGGTCGTTCCTACTAAACCAAAAGGGAGTGATTCTGACAGTAAAGGTTTGGACAATCTTCGAGGAACCTAGACAGATTTTACAGCGTATGAACCACCATCCCACATGCTTAATGTCGACATTGATGCTTAAGGTGAGTTAGAATTTCCAGAATTTCCTCTTAGAAGAAACATGATAGTTCTTCTACAAATTTTGACAATTTACAAGTTGAAATGGAGTCTTCCTCTAAAGATGTTGTTACAGGAAATGGCCTAGCATAAAGCATGGGGTCAATTTTCATGTTGCAAAATCGCAAGCGAAAAAATATTAGGCGAAGCGTGCAATGCGTGGCAGTAGATGTCCCTGGAAAATCATGACATCAGTGAGAAAGAAGACGAGATTCTAAACGATAAAGAAATATGACACACCATGTACTTGTGTTGTTGCAGGTATGTCACAAATCACCCGAAATTGGATTCTGACTTCAGCTCTGACATTATCTTACCTATGATGAAAGTGAATCCTAAGATTCCCATGCCAATTTTGATTGCTAATATCTATAGTGAGAATGATTACGCCATGTTGTACTACAAGGCATGGGTTGCAAAACAAAAGGTAATGGAAAAAATGCATAACGGGTGAGAGAAATCATATAATGATCTATAGCAATGGTTGAAGGTATGAACCAGTACGTCTTAGGTATTGTCATCGATTTGTAAATGAAACCTGCATATCATAGAAACCGAATGGTCCAAGACAAAAGAATTTTCCATCGTCTTTTTCGAACATTCAAGTCATGGATTGAAGCATTTCGTTACTATATGCCATTGGTCCAAATTGATGGTACATTTATGTACAGATATATGAGCATCACTTGTTGTTGGTTGTTACATAGGATGGTAGTAAAAAAATCCTGCCAATAGCTTTTGCAATTGTTGAACAAGAAACTGCGGATGCTTAAGACTTCTTCTTGACTAACTTGAGAAGGTATATTATGTCACAACCCGATATATGTATCATTTCTGATAGGGCATCCAAAATACAATCTGCGATTGATTGACATGGAAGTCTATGTTATCGTGCACACCATAGGTATTGAACATGTCATATCAGGACAAATTAGATGGGTTTGATCCACAAAGATGAGGAATGTTGATATGTTATTAACATGGGTAGGTAGTAAATATTATTTTCTATAACATTCTTTAGCATATACATTATTTGTATTCATGGATATACTTTTTATTTTCTTCGACAGGGTATGAGCTTGTCCAACATCAATTCCATGAAATGTTGGAGAATTTGTGAGTAGTAAACACAAAAGGTGTTGATTAGCTCGATGGGATACCCAAGGACCAGTGGACTCAATCATATGATGGAGGTCTACGATACAGGTATATGAAAATGAACCTAATGGAATGCAATGCATAAATTCTGTATTGAAGGAGATGCATCATTTGCTGATAATGTAGGTGGTGAAAGAAACATATTTCCGCTTATCAACCTTGTTTCCGAAGTAAACAAAAAAATGTGTTGGATAGAAAATGGTAGACACATTCTTGCTAAAAAGTGAGGAAAGATATGGCGGAAAATGCAACAAGAGTGAACTCTATGATGGCAGTGTGTCACTCATGTCCAAGTGAAATATTTCGGGTTATAAAGTTCCATAAACCAGACAAAGGTATTATCGGGGGATCGTATCGTGTATACCTGAAACAAAATATCTGCAACTATGGGAGATTTCAAGCACTTCATTTTCCATGCGCATATGCAATTGCTACATGTGCATCGACACATCTGGATTTATGAAGTATGTTGATGAAGTGTACAAACTAAAATGAATATATAAAATATGAAAGTCAGAATTCCCACCTGTCCCAAATGAAGATTGATGGTTTCCCGTTTCGAGCGCTCCATTTGAATTGTAGTTTTTGCAGAAACCTAGGACATAGTAAGAAAACATGTCCACATTTGGCGGAAATGTTGAGACGAGAACTGTAGATATGTAAACTAGAAAATTTTAGTAGTTATCAAACCGAATCAAAAAATTAATTAAGTTATATTTTTACATTTTTTAGCAAAATAATAACAAAAAAAATCATGAACTATGTAATCTACTTTAATCTTATGTTGACTAATTTTAAAATTAGTGGATAATACAAAATCGAATTAGACATACAAATAAAAACAAACAAACAATTTTTTTGATAAAATGTAAATAAGTAGATTAGTGATGTAAAAATACAATACAAATATAAATGGAAGCATTACATATATTATGTAACAACCCAGTTTTTAACCCTAATCAGAATAGTAGTTTCGGGACCACAAATTCGAGTCCTAAAAATATTTTAATATTATTTTTTGTAATTTTTATTTGTGAATTTACTTGTGTGAAAATTTCATGATTTAATTTTGTCGTTTGAGTGTCTGACTAAATAAAAGGATTAAATCGCATAAAATAAAAATTTTGTGGTTATTTTTAGAAGGGCTGAATAGTGGATGTTCTTTTAATATGGAGGTTTTATGTGACAATTAATCCATTTAAATGCTAGTGGACGGCATTAGGTGATAGTATATAGTTTTTATATTATTAATATTAATTATAAAGGTGATAAAAATGTATATTATATTATTATGTTAAAAAAATTATAAGCCATTATCATTTCATTTTTTCTTCATCTTTATGACCAAAACTAAACAAAAGAAAAAGAAAGAAGAACCTAGCTACATTCGGCCATTTTGAATTTTGATTAAGGTTAGTCCTTTGTTCGGTTTTTGATAATTTTTACGTTTTTGATATCGTTGTTTTGTGTTCTTCAAAACCCATGTTTCAATTTTGTGAATTGATGATGATTTTGAAATGTGCCATTGATGGATGTTTGAGTTTTATGATGTTAGTTGATGAAATATGAAATATATGTGTTAGATTAACATGTTTTATCTTGGGATTTTTGATGAATTTGAGTATTTAGGGCTAAATTGTGAAAATAAATTTTTGAGGGACTAAAATACGAAATAAATTAAATGCATGGACTTGTATGAGTATAATGAAGATTCGGCCTAACCATAGTATAGTCAAAATTTGAATGTTTTGTGTTTTGTGTATTTTGGACTAAATTGTGAAAAATGTAAAATGTTAGGGGAAAATTTGTAATTTTCCCATTTATATGTTTTTGGATTAAATTGAAGTTAATAATATTTAAACTAGCTCATTTTGAATATGTTTAGATCAAGAACCAAAGAAATCGGAGCTAGATCGGGAAAAAACCAAACTCGTCGACTAATTATCCGATTTCAATTTTTCACTGTCCGAGGTAAGTCTAATAGCAATTTAAATGTTATTAAATTGGAATTTATATAAATATATCTATCATACATTTAGTAAGCTGGAACTAAAAGTATATAAATTGAATAAACTTGATGATTTTTCTATGTGATAGCCGGACATAGAAATTGATTTTGGGAGGTTGATATTAATGGTATAAATTACATGTATATTAGTTAAAGTATGCTTTAAGTTCAATGATATGAAACTAATAGTAGAATTTACATGGATATGTAATTCGAATGTAAGATTTAATTTCTTGAGTTGAATTTAAAGTTATGAATTATGTATATAAAGTTTGAATGTATGATACAAGTTCTTTGAGCTGAACTTAATGTTATGAATTTTATATATATATATATGCACATATGGTTCGAATATATATATTTAAAGTTCTTGAGCTGAATTTAATGTATGAATTTTGTATACATATGTGGTTCAAATATAGGTTACAAAGTTCTTGAGCTGAATTTAATGTATGAATTTTACATACATATGTGGTTCGAATATAGGTTACAAATTCTTTGAACTGAATTTTAATGTTGTAAATTATACATATGTGGTTCGAATGTTTGTTTGCTATGAAGAATTGAATATAATTCAATTCTTACGGGGATACGGTTATTGAGTAAGACTTATGTAAATATAAAGAATTATACGAAAGATCATCTTTGTATCTGAGATTATCAGGCTATAAGCCTAGCAGGCTAAGCGCCGGTGATCTGAATCAGTTTATAAGCCTAGCAGGCTAAGTGCCGGAGATCTGAATTGGGTTATAAGCCTAGCAGGCTAAGTGCCGGTGAACTGAATCGGGAGGCCGGTGAACTGAATCAGGTTATAAGCCTAGCAGGCTAAGTGCCAGTGAATCTATTTAAATTAAATGATTATATGCATTGGGTATATATATATATATGATTTTGGTTATATGTAATGGATAAATATATGAACATTTGTTTCAATGTATTTGATGAGTATATAAACGTTCGGATATTTGTGATTAGTGAGTATGTACATATATTGGTTGTCATAAAATTGTTGGATATATATATGTATGCATTCGGCATATGTGGATTATAAGTATATATGTGCATTCGACACTTGTAGTTGATAAGTATAAATATATGCTTTTGGCATATGTATTTGAAAAATCATATATCTAAATGCATTCGATGAAGTGCAAACGATAAGTACACTAGCAATCAGTATATGCAGTTAATGATTATGTTTGTAACTTGATTATATGCATATAATGTACATACATATGTTCGTTTATATGTATTAGTTAAATATACATTCTTTTAGATATAAACAAAATGACTTAAGATAACAATGTTTGAATAGTAATTATATTTGATATTTGTGATCTCAATAAATTTACTTAAGGAATTATATGATTCTTTTATATGTATTTTAGATATGCTATAGACTTACTAAGCTATAAAAGCTTACTTTGTTTGTTTTCGTCCATTTGTTTTATAGATAAAAACCAAGTTGCAGACTCAGGGATCGTCAGCAAAGATCATCACTCTATCTACTGTCTCGGTATTGAAATGTTTTAATTTTAACTTATGGCATGTATAGGCTAGATAATGTTTTGGAAGTCGTACTTTGATGTACTGTATATATAATTAATAGCCATATGAAAATAGCTTATTTTCTTATGGTTTAACTGGATTGAAATGTTTTGTTTTGATTTAAAAGGTTAAAGTAGAATTTATAATTATACTTACTTAAAATTTAACTAAGCTTAATATATTTAAATATATATAATGTTTATATTTTGATTTGGAAATAGTCGATTTAAACCTGTATTCAAACGATTTGCATATAAATGTTAAATTCTTGAATTCTACTGAACGTCTGTATTGAGTTGTGTTTTGTCCAGTAATGCCTCGTAACCCTAATTTGTCGACGGATATGGGTTAGGGGTGTTACATATTAATTAAAAAATTAAAAGTTAACAAGCTAAATGATGATGTACATGAAAAAATCATTTTCGTTATCGGGCTGAATGTGTGCCACAACCCGGTGGGTGTCAATTACAATGAGAATTTCGTTGTGGTTGGAATTTCGGCTCATCATCATCATATTCATCGTCTCTATCTCGTCATCGTCATCACCATCGCCATCGCCATCATTATCATCATCTCCATCTCCATCTCCATCTCTATCTCCATTTCCATCTTCATCTCCAACGTTACCTTCATCTTCGTCTTTATCTTATTCTTCCATGCTAGACTGCATTTGCATCCTAGGTTGTCGTCGTATATCGTTAGTTGTATTAGTAAATAGTTGTGAAGATTATCTGCCTTTGAAAAACTGTGACCTTGATGGTGTCTGCAACATTATCATGGAGAAATATATAGTGTCGAACAACTTGGTTGTGCATAGAATGTTGGAATTGTAAGTGATCCTGGATACAATGGTGATGTTGATGGCAGTGACATGTAATATGCTTATACAGATGGAGGTGGTGCAAAAAATATTCCTAGGGAAAGTGTTGATGCACGGTATGATGGTGCATAACTTGGTGCTTGTGTGAAAAACATGGGATTGTTAGTAAATGTACTAGAAAAATAGGAATCATATTGACCGAGAGGTGCACCTATTGGTATAGGATTCAGGATTGGAGCCAATGATGGTGAATTTGATGCATGTACTCCAAATCGTGGCCTCAGGGTCCTATTGGCTTTCTACGATGAACTTGTCTACTCATTTCCTCTTCTAGTAATAGATATGGCTTACCATTAAGTCTAAACCATGTCATGTAATCTGAAGATGTCGCCAAATCCAATTTGACAAGTTATTCGTGTATAGGTATAAAATTCATACCTATGTTCCCACAAGTTGATATACTTGGCATGCAATTTAGGTCAACCTTCATTGGTTCTCCCCCACAAGTCAATCTTGTGAAATTCACTGAGGTTCTGAGGCGAGGGTGAAGTATTTTGCACAAAGTCAAATTGGCACATCACTCGATCAGATTCATGCATTTCAACTATTGCAAAAACTATCAATGACACTTTAACATGTTAGATATTACGATTCATCAAAAATTCGAATGAGAGGCATTCTTCAATTCTCAAATCAGAGTATGAAATTCATTCAAACTAGAGTACAAAATTATAAATTTCAGTATGTACCTAATATTAAATTTCAAATCCTTACGTAATTATTACGTAATTGAAAATTTCAAAAACTAACATTGGCTTCTAACTATTGATCTAACAATAACCAAATATCTTCAAGCTCATTCGGTATACCCACATGACTTGCATAATTATTTCACCTGTTCAAATAATGTGTTAGGATCGTCCCAATTAAGCAACAAACAAGTAAAATAGCAGAAGAATTTGAGAAGATGAACACACAAATTTAACTTGGAAAAACCCCTCTAAAGAGGATAAAAAACCACGGGCAAAGATAATTTTACTATAATGGCAAAAGAATGAAGAGTACAAAAGATGGAGATAAAACTAAACCCCGAAAACCCGAAAAACAAAGAACCCTCAAAGCGTAAACACAAAATTCTCTGAATGTATTATGAGTTCTAATCTAATGGGTGTCTATACTAAAGTTGTAAAAGAGCCTATTTATAGGCTAAATTCATATGTCAAATAATAATAAAATAGTCTTAACTAATCAGTGTTTGACTGAAACAAATAAACAGAGTTTAACTAAAAGATTATTTCTCAAATTTGACTGAAAATAGGAGTCATACTTAACAAATCTCCACCTTGACTCATATTTCCACAACACCATCTTTGCCAAAGCCCGCCACGAGCCTATCTTGAACTATGCAGGGAATTAACTGAGTCGAATCTGTGCTTAGAAACTGGAAGACTTCTAGCCTTCGACTTGTACACTGCCAAATCAAAACTAACTCGGGTCTGATTTTCACGAACACAGTGCCCTAACTTTTCAAAACTTGCATCCAAAAGAGAACCTCTCTTCAACAAAATAGTCATACATTTTTCCCTCCTATGACCAAGTTGCCTCCACTCCAAATGAGTTGACTTCGACTCTGTAACGGACGAGGGACGTCTGATTTCACCAGTTAATGTAGAACCTTCCAGAATATAAAGACTGCCAGTTCTTTTACCTTTTAACAAAACGAGAGCTCCATGAGATACTTTAATGCCGCTTGACTCGATGTTGATTTTGTATCCTTTCAAGTCTAAAATACTTAAAGAGATGAGATTCTTTCGTAAATCAGGTACATACCTGACATCTGAGAGTGTCCTAATCGTCTCATCGTGTATCCTAATTTTAACAATACCAATACCAATTACCTTACTAGATGAATCGTTTCCCATGCGAACAACTCCACCTTCAACCAAACTGTATGTAGAGAACCATTATCTATTGGGACACATGTGGAAAGAACATCCCGAATCTAGGATCCACTCAGACGTGAGCTTGGAGTTATCGCTCGTTGACACTAGCAAGAAATCATCACTGCTTTCATCGATCAAATTAGCACCAGCTACATCTTCCTCGTTACTCTCAGCAGCTCTTTTATTTCGCAGTTTATAACAATCTGCTTTGACATGACCTAACTTTTTACAATAGCGACACCTTTTGTCTCGTTTATTTGATGCTATCAAAACGGAAGCTTGTCTATCTGCCTTGCTATCCAAATGAAGCTCATTGTCGAGTTTGTCTCTACTCAACAAATGACCCTTCACATCTTCGAACGAAAGTTTATCTATGCCATAAATCAGGGTCTCCCTGGAAGACTTGTATGAAGGGGGTAAAGAGCACAATAATAGCATAGCTTAATCTTCATCATCAATATGAACCTCAACGTTCTTTAAATCATTTTAAAAAGTAATGAATTGACTGATGTGATCTCTAAGAAGCTCACCTTCGTTCATGCGAAACATAAATAGACGTTGTTTCAACACTAAACGGTTAGCCAGAGACTTAGTTGCATAAAGAGTTTCTAACCTTTTCCACAAGGCGGATGAGGTCTTCTCCATCAAAACCTCCTGCAATACCGTATTCGCGAGGCACAACTGGATTGCAGACAATGCCTTTTCATCAAGCTCTTCCCATTCTGTTTTATTTAGATTCTCAGGCTTTTCCCCGATAACAACCTTTTTCAAACCGGATTGAACTAGAATTGCCATCATCTGAACTTGCCATAGATTGAAATTTGTCTCACCATCGAACTTCTCAATTTCAAACCTTGTTGTTGCCATATCTGAATGGGCTGATCTATGAAAATTGAACTAGCTCTGATACCACTTGTTAGGATCATCCCGATTAAGCAACAAACAAGTAAAATAACAGAAGAAATTGAGAAGATGAACACACAAATTTAACGTGGAAAAACCCCTCTAAAGAGGATAAAAAACCACAGGCAAAGATAATTTTACTATAATGGCAAAAGAATGAAGAGTACAAAAGATGGAGATAAAACTAAACCCCGAAAACCCGAAAAACAAAGAACCCTCAAAACTTAAACACAAAATTCTCCGAATGTGTTATGAGTTCTAATATAATGGGTGTCTATACTAAAGTTGTAAAAGAGCCTATTTATAGGCTAAATTCATATGTCAAATAATAATAAAATAGTCTAAACTAATCAGTGTTTGACTGAAATAAATAAACAGAGTTTAACTAAAAGATTATTTCTCAAATTTGACTGAAAATAGGAGTCATACTTAACAATATGTTATTCCAAAAATATAATAATGAAAAACATAATATGATAATTATATTATTAAATGAATCTTACCTTATTACGTGTGAGAATTGATAAGGGAAGTTTACTCGGGGACATAAAAATGGTATGCGGTACCATGCCTATGACTGAAGGAGTAAACAACTACCGATTTTAAAATTTTTTCACCATTTGTAATTGGACATCATATATATGTTTGTGATCCAAACGAATTAGAGGTGTTGACATTTTTAAAATATGTACGTTTATCTAATTAAATAAGGTTAATTAATTTAGACAATAAAAAACTAAATATATATAATAATATTAAATTACCATTAAATTAACGATTTATTTAACATAAAAATATCGTTAAAAATATTTAAAAAATTAAACAAATCAAAAAAATAAATTACCTTATTTTACTTGAAATCTTTGAGGTTATGAAAATCAAATAAAATCAAGAAATTACTAACTATTAGGATAGAAAATTGAGAGAAAATAATTTGAGAAAAAATTGAGAGATTATGATAAAAGAAAAATTAAGAGAAGAAGAGTTGAGAGAAAAGATTAATGAAATTAAATGAAAAAAAAATAAGTGGAGGAGTTTATTTAGGATAAAATTTAGGGAGCCATTGGGTTTTTTTTTTCCAGTTTTTAGTCATTGGTCAACAGTTAGAAATTAAATATCCAGATTTTTTAATTATTGGGACCCAATGGTTTATATTTATTTTTTTAACTTTTTTTTTTTAAATTGTGCAAGGCGCTTGCTCCACCGTATGCAAAAGCATGGTATGATAAAAACGCTTTCACTATGTGACAACCGCACCTGGCAAAAATGACCTATTTTCCTATTTTTTTTAAAAAAAATATTTTCTTAATTATTTTTCAAAAACAACATATTGTCCTAATTTCCTGTTTATTTTCCTCCAACTTAACCATTTATTTATTTATTTATTAAAGTAAAACTAGAGAAATAACAAAACCACAAAGCCAGAAAAAGCATATATGTAAAATTTTGAATATATTATAATTACTTTTTTATCCTAAACTTTTGTAATAATTAATCATGACTTAACTAAAATTTTATCTAATGATTATTATTTGATACTAGAAAATATAAATTTCACTTCAAAGTGTTAAAATAGTGATAAATGTCCCATTTATTTAATTTTTTAACTTTTAAATATGAGAAAATATTCGATTCATTGTTGGTGTATAAGTCTCACGCACCATCGATAAATAATAACATGGCATCTCATAGTTACAAAAACAAAAAATAGTGAGAGATTTATAAATAAATACTAATTACTTTATTTAAATATAATTAAATAATAATTAATTATAAATAAATACCAATGTTAAAATAGTGACAAATGTCTCATTTATTTAATTTTTTAAGTTTTAAATATGAGAAAATATTTGATGCACTGTTAGTGTATAAGTCTCACACATCATCGATGAATAATAGCATGACATTTCATCATTAAATAAAAAAAACATTGGGAGACTTATAAATAAATACTAACAACTTTATTTAAACATAATTAATTAGAAATAAATGCTAAAACCCGAAACCTTAGACCCCAAACCTTTAACCCAATACCCTAAACTTTTAAACCCAAGATGTTAAATACATGAGTTATTAATATTTATTTATAATAGTTATAATTAATGTTTAATTACATTTAAATAAAATTATTAGTATTTATTTATAAGTTCATATTTTTTTATTTAATTTAATGATGATGTGTCATATATTATTCATCGATGTTGTGTGAAAGCATCAAATATTATTCCTTAAAGTATAGCTTTAAAGACATTTATCTTGGTTTTAATACTATTTGTAAAAATAAATAATTTTCTCTGATAGTAATAGTCCATATATAATCAATATTCTTTATAACAACCACTCTAGATAACGATATTTCATTACAACAATCAAGTTTGTTGTAAACTGATGTTTAATGTTTTAATTTTACTATCTATAACAACAACCATAAAGTATGAAGTATATTTATTACTAAATTAGTTTTCTATAACATCCTATTGTCTCAAATTTTAGTGAAATAAAATAAATAAATTTTAGTTAAGATATTATTTTAATAAATTGTTTAAATTTTATATAAAAATATAGTAATAATATTTTATTAAATAAAAATATTTTTTAATAAATAGAATTATATTAGTAAATGTTATTAAATATAGAATTTCAATATCACTAATTAATATTATTAATGTATTATAATTTTTAATTTAAAAATTAAAAAAATACTCAAATATAATCTGCATCTTAAATGTTGTACTAGATATATAATATCCAGAAAATTAATAAATAAATGGAAATAGAAAGGTTGAGAAAGTTTTATTTAAGCTCCAGTTTGGAATAATTTATAATCCAACTCTAAAAACAAATATTTATCGTATATCATTAACCATTTATCCAATTTGATTTCCACGTATTAAATTTTGAATATAATAAATGAAAATGAGGGGAAGGACATTTTCAACTTGTCCACTTGGTCACAGTAAAGCGACAAGGAAATCTTTATCCAACTTGGCCACTTGAAGATTTCCTCATTTTCAATGTGTTACAACTCCCAACCAATTCCACATACTTTTCAACATTAATTGCATTCTTAGTTTTGCAATTTATTGGGTTGGAAAAAAATATTTGTAGGGTGTATTTGGACAACATAGAGTAGTTGAATGAGAGAATAATTATTAGGGTAGTGATTATAAAAAAAAATTGTAATATTTTAGATGTGTTTGGCTGATAAAGTGTAATTTCATCATAATTTATTAATTATGTTTGGTAATTTATAATTACAGAGTTATATAATTTATATTTTAAAAATATTAATTAAACAAGTAACAAAAATTAAAATCAAATTATGATAAAAACAACAAGAAAAATAAACACCATGTGCAATTTTATCTAATTGCTCTAATGCATTTTTGTTGGATTATTCCCTCTTTAATATATAATATATGCTCCTTATCATCATCTATTGGTCCTTGACCGAGTTCATCATTATCTGAATTGGAATTTGCATCATTAAGATTATTAATATATCCTTCTTTTCATGTACTCTTCGAAGTATGAATTATTTTAATTTTACCTATGATTGAAGTTATGAAATATGCAACATGCTAGTATGATCCAACATGATTTTTATGTTATACTAAGATGATTTTGTTAATACTGAAAATATTTTTTAAAACAATAAATGCCTTCTCAACCACATTTTGAAGCATTAAATGTCTCAAATTAAAGAGTTCGTGAGCTGCCTACGATGATTATGTCTAGCACCATTCTCTCAAATGGTATCATACCCTATAATATGGTGCAAGACAATAGTTTTTATTTGTATAATTAGTATTAACCTTATAATATATGAATTCATAGTCCAAATGGTCTGTAGCTTTAACTATAATAACTTGTACAAACTTAATTTGGAGAAAGACTTATGCTAAGTTATATCTCTTTTTATGATATATATATTAAGTAAAAATAATATAAAATTATAATTATATATAACCTTTATAAGGAAAAGGTTTTATTCAGTATCCAAAATTTTTGTAACATTTCTTATAAATAATATATAATTTTTCTCATAACTTTAGAAAGTTATTTTTTATAAATAAATTATGATAAAAAATAACATTTTTTATGAATAAGTATATTATTTTTATAATATATAACATTGACACATCAATAAGTTATGTCCATACTTCTTGACCTTATAAATTATTTTTTATAATAAACTTTTTTGCTATAATTTTAGAAATTTATCAGGATTTAATAACTTTTTTGTTATAACTTTGTAAAGTACACAAATTATTTTTATAATTAATTTTTTAATGTTTATAATATAAGAAACCTTTTTGCCATAATTATCCTAAATACTTATATATGTTCATGCATATAACATGATTTTTATAACTTGTACAATTTAAAAAAAAATTAAATTAACTGCACAATTACTCCAATTCTCACCCTCCCTTAAAGAATTGAAAAGTTATAATCGGGATGCTCCAATTACACCCAATTCGGTAGGATCCACCAATTAAAATGGTTACCCAAATATGTCACATTGTGTAATTACAAACAATTACACCCAAAGCCAATTACTAGGTAACTTTCCAAACACTACATTAATATTTACATAATTTTATCAATTTAGCCCTTATTCTTTTTTTTAACTAAATTTGACTCTTAATCTTTTAAAAGGAATCGCATTTGACCATCGACCTTTCAAAAACAAAGTAGAACTACTTTTTCTAAAAGGTAATATTGACTAAAATGTTGAACTTTTAAACATGACAACCTACATGACAATTCACGTGTACTTCATGTAAATTTTATAAATTTTTTTTATAATTTTTTGGTTTTTGAGTTATTTTATTATATTATGAATATTTTTATAATTATTATAACTATGGTAATGTACATTACACTCTCAAAAGGAGAACGTATATTTAAATTTTAGAGACAACATTACATAATATAAAAAAATTTTAACTATTTTTTAAAAGGATAAAGGCTAAATTTAATTCTAAAAAAGTAATTTATATAAATATCAAGAACTAAATTAATAATTATAAAAGAAAAATCGAATCTTGTCTTACATTTGACTTAGTTACTCTTATTTATATCCAAATAATTTAAATATATATTAAACATAAATAAATAAAACCGTATAACATAAATCCATGCCATCCACTAAAACAGAATTCATTTATTCAAGATAGTACTTCTGATGCACAATAAATCCTCAACATTAAAGTGAAGCAGCTACCACTATATCATTCTTTTAATTTGCTGTGCCAATAGGTTTAAAATAATACTCACCCACTACCTAGCCTATAAACCACTATATCATTCTTTTAATTTGCTGTGCCAATATGTTTAAAATAATACTCACCCCCTACCTAGCCTATAAATGAAATCTATACTGACAAAATGTTTGTATGAAATAACTCATTCTCAGTAAATTTGCAATCCTAGACTAGACGTGAGAATCTACAACTCTCGAAATATATTTCCCATGACAGGCCCCTCATTAAATGAATAATTTTATTTTTAATTCATTGTAATAATTATTTATTTAATATAATTTTTTTAGCTATTTCATTTGTTAACCTATTCTGTAGAGTTGTCTATGAGCCGGATTATATTTGTCTAAAAAATTAAAAGTTTGGGTTTAAATATAGACTCGAAAAATAGATCTGGTTTAAAAAATAATGTCCGTTTAGAAAACAGATCGGGCCTCAAGTAAGGTTTTTTTGCCCGAGCTCAACCCGACCCAAATTTTCAATAAAAAACACTGCTATTTTTGTTGTTGTTTTGCACTTTTTATCATTGTTTCGCTACAATTTCACTATTATGTTGCTACTATTTTGTTGTTAATGTTTGAATATTGTATAACACTTGTTTTGTTGTTAATTTTGCTACTATTTTAGAGGCATTTACTTGTTAAGTTGCATTTATCTTGTTATTTAAGTATAAAGACTTTTTTAAATTTATTTTCAATTTGTTGAGAAATATTTATTTTAATATTTTTAATGTATTTGGTGTATTATATTTGTTAAATTTTTATATAAAAAGATAAAATTAAAAAAAGTAATACAGGCTAGACTCGGTTCCAGTTTTAGCAATTTTATTTGAGTCAGGCTGGACCCGAACCTAACATTTTGTTAGAGCCTGGCCCAAATCGTGGTTGGACTTGTGCCAACATCAAAGATCACAATATTTGACATAATATGAAGTTTTTAGTTTACAATTTTTAATATTATATTTCAAAATATTTTATTTTGTAAATCGCAACAAGAAAAAAAATATAATTAAACTTAGGTACAAGAGAGTTGTGTCTTTTGGGAATAATCTAATCTCTTGGTATAATAATAAGCAAAATTCTATCTCCTTATCAACTTCAAACAACAATGGTTAAGATTGAGAAGGGGAATACATGTTTTCTAAATAAAACCTATAGGAATAGAATATAAATTTTTGATTGAGTAATGTTGAGTGTTTTGGACTTAAACTTTCAATTTTTTTTTATATTTGTGCACATTTACTTATCCATTTCTTACTTAGTTATAGTTTTAATACTTTGACTATTGATGCAAATTCTAGACAAAACATTGATAGTTAATATGCTTAATTATGTTCTATTTTAAGTATGTTAGATTAAGAGAATTGTGTTGAGGGGGAGCTATGGCTGTTTGTTTTTTTAGCTACCTATCTTGTTTGGTTTTGTTCAAAAAATTACTAAATAGGGAGATTGTTGAGGCAAGTATTTGAAGTGGCTACAATGTGCTAATGAAACTATTCCTTTCATCTCCACTGCAACATAATGCTCATTGCCATATTTAAAGTTGGCAATTTATTGAAACAATTAGGCTATGTTTGATGCTGATATTGTGGAATGATTCAAGCCCGTCGTTGAAAATCAATCCATTTAGAGGAACATATCTTAAGAATTGGATCGGATCGGATAAATCTTACCGAATCCCTTGGATCAAGGATATTAGATCAAGACAAAACTTGAAGACTTATCTTCCAACAATCCACTTTACTTTAGTTGTTATTATTATATTGTATTTAACTATTTTAACGGTTGTTTAAAAATGATTGTAATTTATCTTTAATATGTTAGCGAGTCTCGAAAAATTTTATATATTTGAAAGACATGTATAAGTTTACGCACTGATTTTTTAGTTATCAGTTCATCGAGTAACGTTATTGTGAGATTGCAATTGAGATAGTAAAACCTTTTATTGGTGGTTTACAAACTAAGTTCTTAGGGAGAGAATTTAGTGGTGAGAGATCTAGTATTTAAGTAAAAAAATATGATAGAACTAAAACCACTTGTTGTATTGAGTTTGAAGATAGTAGATTCATCACTCTAAGCTAGGCTTTACAGACGTAGAGAAACCGAACTACGTAAATAAATTCTTATCCTTTATTTTTCTATTTTTTATCACCGTGTCATTAGAACTGTCCAATTCCACTGCCAATTATGTTCATACTCTATTTCTTATATATTAACAACTGATTCAAGTTAATAGGAACCAAATTGAGAAATGTTTTCAAATCCCAAAACTAATGTAAACAAAAAAATTAAACAATTAAATAAAAAGTTATCAAATTTAGAGATTAAAATTTTAGGTTATTGTTTTATAATATAAAAATATTTATTTTTAGTGTCATAGTCAATGTTTCTATGTTGTAATTCTTTAGAAATTCCTAAGTCATATATTGCCTTTATAAATCTTAAAGTGATATAAATAGTAAGTTTCAATATATATATGATTACTATCTCTTGGGATACAAATATATACAAGACATATATATATTTAAAGGAATTAAAAAAAAGGAAACTTCCATTTGAGTAACATAAAGTAGTGGTAGTAGTCCTTTTTATTTTATTTATGACAACATTAACAAAAGACATGATACTCAACTCACTCTTGCCTATGTCACCCCATAATAAATCCTCCAACTAATACTCTACCCTACACTTCCTATTCCTAACAATTCCATCTCTTATTACTTCAAAATCTATTTAACAATTATTTTCTACGGATTTTAATTTGGGATAATGGCATATTTGTTCTTTGTACTTTAGCAAAGTGTTCAACGTGGTACTTAAAATTTCTAAATATCCAATGTGCTCCTTGTATATTGCTTTTGTCTTCCAAAAAGATACCTGACTCTAACAGCATTAAAGTGTGACGTGGAAGTACACATAGACCACTAAAACATTGACACGTGGCAATTTTTTGCAAGAAAAATGTCGGTTAAGTCAAACCTAGAGGCATGATAGCAATTTTACCATTTTATTCCGAAAGAAATTTTTTACAAACAAAATAAAAATGCAAACCTAAAAATTTAATATAATAATCAAAATAATTGAACAAAACCCCAGAAACACAAGATTGAATAGAATAATTGAACAAGAACAAAACAAAATGAAAAATTAAAATGTACACCCCTAACCTGTATCCGTCGCTGAAATAGGGTTACAGAACAGTACCGTACAAACTGAACAGTATACATACATTTCAAACATTGACATAAGCATGATATAATCCATTCATTCACATACATAACGTCCCTTAATCGAGCCCTCGAGGCCTTAGAAATAATTCGGGACCAAATTGGAAACAACCAGAAAGTATAAGAAAAAGTTAGAAAAATTGGATTGTAGGGGTCACACGGCCGTGTTGCCAGGCCGTGTGCCTCATATGGCTGAGACACACGCCCGTGTCACAGGCCGTGTAACATTCGAAATAGGCGCACACGGCCGTGTCCCAGCCCGTGTCCTCACCAGTGTAACTCTTTGAGTTGGGTCATACGGCTAAGCCACATGCCCATGTGCCAAGCCATATAACTCTTGAAATAGCCACACACGCCTGTCTATCAGGCCGTGTACTAGGCCGTGTAAAAGCCTGACTTGCATTCATTAAAACCTACAGGGGACACACGGTCGTGTCGCTTGGCTGTGTGTCACACATGACTGAGTCACACGCCTGTGTCTCAGGCCGTGTGGACATAAAATTGGCTAAATTCAAGCCATTTCCATCACCAACTCATGCAACCACCTAAAAGCATTTTGAGCACATGATCAAGGCATCATAACATGACCAAAATCAACATTAAAAATGACCAATTCAATAGTCCAAGATCATTCAACCAATATGTCATACAAGGCACCTCAAATGTAAACATACAAATTTACCTAAACATATATATATGTATATATACTTGACCACATTTCATTCATAAATATCTAGTTCATTTCCATCTCAAAACATACTGTATCTTGACCTATAACATTTCAACATAAACTTACCATTTGAGCCTTACCATTCATGCATCACAAACACTAAAATGACACAATCCAACCATCATCAAAATGGTACCAAAACAACTTATACATGTCAAAATTATCAATCAAATTTCAACTAACACCAAAAACAAGTCCACCTATACATGTCATTATAACCTTGGTGAAAACATCAAAAACTACCGATATATTCGCCGGATAATGTTATAGATCTTCGACGAGCTTCCAAATCGATCGAGCTTCCAATTATCTATAAAACATAGGAAAGAAAACTATGTAAGCACATAATGCTTAGTAAATTCGAAAAACATGAACATAACTTACCATTTCAATACATAACATTAAGATTAAACATAACATAATCCAACCACAAGCTTGGCACAAGCCTAAGCACCATCAACAACACATGTTAGTACATTTAAACATAATTCACTTGAATTAACATGGAGTAAACTATTTGTACATAAATATAATTCATTTGATTTCATCACTTTCATAAACATAAGTATACTTCCTCTGAAGCTTACCATTTCAATCCTTTTCATAATTACATGATATAGTTCACTTGAACACTTATCGTTCCTTTCCTTTTCATGCCTGTTGAATCATTTAGAAAATCTTTGGATACTCGGGAAAGCTCACACGAAGTGTGCTAAACATATAACCGTAACCTTTCCTTTACATAGTTGCTCACACGAGCTATGAAATGGGCCTGCTCACATGAGTTATGGGTCGGAATATAAGCTACACGATGCTACTCACACGAGTTGTGGAGTATCCGCAACATATGAAAGACCTCAGCCATTGGTAAGACATTCAAGACCAGCACACGAAACATGAAAACCCTAATGACATGTCATTTGTATCTTACGAATTCCTAAAGTTCAAACAGGGCTTGATAACCATCATGGCATTGTTGGACATTCATCATTAAATTATATGACAATTAACATAATAACATATAATTGAAAATATCATTAGAAATGATACTTATGAAACCATCATTTCATAATTTCACCATGAAATTTTATCATTTTTACAAATAAGTCCCTAAATGCCATTTTCATCAAAAATCACTTTACAAAAATAGTTTATTTATCAACAAGGACTAAAAATCTTTCATTAAGCATCGAGAATCATGCAAGAACATTCATGGAAAAACACTATATCTTTAACAGTTTTGCAAATTGAACCCGGCTAGATAGATTAAGCTACAACGACATCAAAAACATGCAAATCATTAAAAACGGGATCAAAATCACTTACATGCAAGCTATATAAGTGACCGAAGCTTCAAACCCTAGCTATGGCTTCTCCTTCATCAATTTTCGGTCAAAAATATCAATTAAGAAGATGATACATTTGTTTTTACTTATTTTTCTTTAACTTTTTAATTAAATTACTTTATCAACCTTTCATTTTAACTTAAAAAATCACTTAATTTGTGTCCATAAAAGTCCACTAACTATTTAAATGGTTTAATTACTATCTAAGTCCTCTCACTTTAAAGTTTCATAGCCATTTGACCCTTTTTACTAATAGAACTTCACTTTTGCACCTTTTACGATTTAGTCCTTTTTAAGCAATTAAATATGCAAACGTCAAAATTTCTTAACAAAATTTTAATACGACCCTACTAACAATCCATAGAAATTAAAATAACAATCTAAAAACTACTATTCCGATTTCACTTAAAACAGGTTATTACAACAAGCCCCGTGAATTTGATCATTACAAACATGGTATTCGAAACAAAGAAATTTATTAATATAAATTTTCTAAAAAAGAAAAGAAACTGAAGAATTATTATCGCAAGGGAAAGGCCTCCAAAGTCCCTTACTATGTAAAAGCTTAACATTGTTTTTGCAATTTCAAAACATAATACAGAACCCATTCAATATCTTGCACTCTAAGCTTCTTTACTCTTAACCTAATGTCTTTAATGTCACAAACTATAAAACTAAATAGTAAATTTTGACCAAGCATCTTAAAGCAAGTCCATAATGAACCATATTCCTATTTAACTCCAACTACAGACTTGAGAAACCCAAGCTTCTCATCGACTCCTGCAAGATCACAAGTGTCCTTCAGGAATGCATGGAGCTCAAGTCCGTTGAACACATAGAGAGCTTTCAATTACTCTTTATTCTACCTCAAACATTCATGAGAACAACAAAAAACTTTATTTGCTAAAAAAATTGACATTTTTTTGTCGAAGCTCAAAGATCCGAAATCATCATTTACCCCAACAATTCCCAAAGAACACTATCACCACAAGCCTTCTGTGACACCCCACACTCGATTCAATTTTCGGATCCGAATGTGAGATGTCGCATTACATTACCGAGGTAGCTCAAACTATTTCAAGTAATTTAATCAAACAATTTGACATTAATTCATAATAATCACATGAAATCACAACTATCAACATAAACTTGATGATTTAATGTTATATGATTCTATAAATAGGTTTACAGGTTTGCGGTCAATCAAAAACGAAGTTAAGATTCAAATCCAAACTATTTTCATAAACTTTCAACATAATGTCTTGAGATAGGGGTTTCCAGGTCTCAAGACATACTACAATTTATTTTTAGAAATTTAGCTTTGATTATTACACGTCTTGAGATATTGAAATCCATGTCTTGAGACATGACTTTTCAAGTCTTGAGACTGGGTCTTAAGATAGGCGTCCTCTAGTTCCTATTTTAGCTTCAATGTTTGGATGTCTCGATTGTCTCGAGACTTGGAATATGGAAAATTTAGTTTAGCTTCGATGTACCGTTGTCTCGAGACAAAAGCCACTTTGTCTTGAGACTAACATGGAATGTCTTGAAACATTAAGACTTTGCACGAACAATAAGGTAAATTTTATTCTGACGATCTGGAGACATGTTCTTTTAGTCTTGAGACTAAATGAAAAAAATCCTATTAAATTATGATAGTAAAAACCGAAACAGCTAGTCTTCGACGATTTTTGCCTTTCCTTTATCTTTTGATGATCCTGCATTGTCTTTGGCTACATTCAATAATTATGGAAATGTTGTTGGAACGACGAAAATGTGCAAGTGCACACAATCGCAACAAGTAATAAAGTGACAAGTAAATGTTGAGTTATCATACCCACAGGGACTGTGAAAAGAATTATTTATGAATGCAGTTTTAAAAACACTTTGGTGAAGAAAAATATTTTGATTGAAGAGGTGATTAAAAACTAGTATTTTAACAAAGTAAAATAAAATAAAATAAAATAAAAGTTCCAATGCAAGATTTCAAAAGATGATTTTAACCAAGATGACATAATTGTGTTAGATTAATTACATTTCTTAACTTAGAATTATTAAACTCATGTTCATGTTGTTACGAATAAACTCACGGCAACTCGTAATTTATTAACTTATGAACATACTCACCTACTAAAATCCATTTATCTCTTGACTATATCTCTACGTCAATTCAACCGATTAAACATATTTTAATAAGCAAATGTGTCAATGCACATACATACTTATGAAATTAAAATAATCTCTCGTACATATATCTATGCCAATTCAAACAATTAATTCAATCTCATAAGCACAAAAAAGATTACCTGAGGTAATAATATATTTCTACCTTGAAACAGTTTAATAACAATAATCTTGCAAGTTATGCAAGGCAAATGTATCGTTAGATGCCGTTGCTAATTTAACCTTCAGCTACCTTAGATGATTAAACATGTATTGATTAAGTATCGTGTCAATTAATTACAATTTAAACCCGTTTAAATAATTAATTCATTAGTTACCTTACAATTGTAATGCAAGAATAACCTAGTCATGGTTTTACTTAATCAACCATCTTACCGAGGACTATAATAACACAAACACAATTTTAATAACTCAAGTAGACGCAATGCAATCAACATAACACGAATTAAATTTAAGTCATATTAATTAAATTAAGCATACCAACATCACAAATATTCATAGACATGTTCATCATAACAACAACAAAATTAAAAGGATAGGGAACAAGAATCAAATCTGGTGTTTCTCCGAGGCTTGACTAGTTTGCTCCGCTCCTCATTCTCTGCTTCTTCTGTATAACCGAGGCTTTCATGAACACTTGAATGCTGCTCCAAATGGTGGTTTAATAACTCTTTTTTCAAGAGGTGAAATCGGCAAAGGAATGGGGAAGAAAATGAAGAACAATGGAAGGGAATGAAAAGAGAAAAGTGAAAGAGGAGTGAAGAAATGAATGGGTTTGAGATATGTTTGAAATGAGTAGCCAAGGGGGTATTTATAGGTTGAAAAGACTGCTAAAATTAGCAAAAATCAGCAGCCATAGAGCACCCCCATGGTTGGCCACATTTGTGGCAAGTTTGAAGGTTTCAAACTTGCTATTTTAAGGTAGGGGCAAATCTAGAAATGCATAAATAGTGGAGGGGTTCGAATGCAATTTGAAAGAGTCTTCAAGGGCTATTTTGCAAGCCAAATATTCATCCAAACAAGCTGATTGGGTCAGCATGTGGGACGGTTTTAGGCTGCCCAGTGCTCGGTTGGATCAATTTTCTCAGTTGAGCTCAATTGGGCCACTTTTCATAATTAATTAATAATAATTTATTTAACCCAAATTAAATTAGATTAAAATTAAAATTAATTATATTAAAAATTAATACACATAATCTGGACCGTCTTAGGCTGAAAAATTAATTCTCCTTGATGCTTCAAAATTGCTTCTCGATTTTGCGTTTCTAGCAGTATTTGCCGAGCCGTTTTTCGCCCTTTGTGCATATCTGTCGAAAATAATCAAAATTAATCAAAATTTGATATAAAATTAAGTAAAATTCAACATGTTAATAATTTAAGTACAAAATAATTCTTTTATAATAATTATATATTTTTCGACAAGAATTTTACCGAAACTGCATGAATTTAAGTTAAAAAGGGGCATGAAAAAAGTGTGTACATTTTCGTGTTTCCACACCTCCAAACTTAATTCATTGCTAGTCCTGAGTAATGCACAAATTGAAAAGAATTTTTTGAAAACACCTTTGAAAAATTCCTTCAGAACAACATTCTTCCCAAAATTATGAATTTGGTATACTTATGGTCAAGAATAGAAATTTTGAGATTTACGCTACTTAAGTATACATATCATTCAAATTAATCTCAATTATTCTTATGATAGCAAAAATAGACAAAATACTTTCTAATAATGACATGTTAAACCCCTACCAATTTGATTTTATTCCTTATTCAAGATTAAGCTACAATCATTAAGTTTAACTTATGTCTTCATATGTTGAACATAGCAATTTCTCTCCACTAATGTAGGTAGCATAGAAACTTAAATCAACAGGTTTTTAAAAAGGTTGTAACGTGGCTAGGCTAGGGGTACGTAAAAGATAGATAAATTTAGGCTAAAAACCCTAGACTCAGCTTCAATCGGACCTTCAGAATAATTAACTTCAATACACCAACTAACTTTGCTTTCATATGCTTTTTTTTACATCTATTTTCTTTCAAGTACATATACTCTCTTTCTTTTCTTTTTTTTTCACGAGCATTTTGCTGTATGTACTACAAATTTTTTGAGCATTTGATACTTCTTTTCAACTCCCCCAAACTTGTTTCAAAGAATATTCTGAGTAGTACTGAGTATAGTGTTTGGGACAATTTAAAGATAATTAAGGGAAAAGTGATGGCTAAATATTGCAAGGGTTCAAATAAAATTAGGCCATATAGTATCAGAGTTGGGTTTCAAGGGATAAAAATTCATCATGGTTGGCTTGAAAGGCTCAAACAGTCCAAACAAAAGTTGCCTAAATCATTTTCTACTATCCATACTTCCTAGGATTTCGCCTCAAGAAACCACTAAGTCAATTCTAAAGACTTAAACTTTCATGCATGTCTAACTTTTCTAAGGAACTAAAAATTTTATGGTATGATTTGCATGCTTTATTAAAAATACATTTATTTCATTATTAAGCTAACATAACAATTATTGAAATAATCGAACTTTATTTATACTGAAGTTTAGCATACTTAACAAAATTTTGAATTTTTGAACAAAATATATCCTAATCATAATTAAAAGAAAAATTCATTCTAAGAGGAAATAATTTCAATTTTTTGGTCCCCCTACTTAAGATGAACAATGTCCTCATTGTTAAAAGTAAATAGATACTATACACCAGGTAAGATTCTAGAAAAGAGGAAGTGAGTCAATTTGGCTGCTTAAGTACCATGCTGTCTCTAGATCCAATCCTAGATATGTATATATCTATTGTCACACTTTGTACTTTGAAACTTATTCATTTTTATTAATTATTTCCACCTCTTGTTTTATTATGCGAAAAATAAAAATTCCTAATAAAACCTAATCCTATTAAATAACCTAAGAACGAAAATAAATTAAAGTCAAGATCCCCATTTTTATTTATTTGCAGATCCCTCTTAATTCGACTATCTTTTGCTCCATCGTCTTTGTTTTTACATGAATCGCTTCGCTCCCTCTTCGATAGTGGACTCTATGGTTCAAATATGAAATTTGGAAACTCAAGTACAAAAATAAACTGGTCATTGTATATTTTTATAAGAGCGCTTCTCATTGAGTCATCCCATATTTTTGAATATCTCTAGTAAGCTTGTTGCTGCCATTGCATATGCTGCATGATGTCCATAAACTTTGACAGCTCATCTCGAAGATCTGGGTGAGGCGATTGAGTCCTGAACATTGAAGATGTGGCGTCAGGTTCGGTTACTGGTTTCATTAGTTCTACCTTATCAAGGATTTCAGCTAAATGCATTGGTTCGATCTCTATGGGATCTTCTTCTTCTTCTTCTTCTTCTTTGGGATCCTTGCTCTCTTCAACTCACTACTGCAGAATAGAGTCTCCAGCTATTCGGTAGAGGTTTGGCTTTCGTATCTGTTGGGTGCATCAGTTGATTCTTGAAAACGCTTTCGTATCTCGCTTTGGCTTCTTTATAGTGGAATTTGTCTTGTGATTCGTCAATTTGGACAGAGGCACGGGTTCTCTTGCAAGGCATGATTAACCTGAACATGAGATGGAAATAAATATTTTTTCAAAAATTTAATTCGTATAAAATATTAATAATTCAATAAATTGGAAAATTAAATAATTAAATAAAATTAAAATTTAGGAGAAAAATTTGTCTTACCACATTTTTATAAAAATTAAGAACTCAAAGAAAATAAATATAAAGCAAAAGGGTTTGGTTTAGGGATGGTTGTAGGGTGTCTTGATGGTGTGGTGCGATAGGCAAGGGTGTTGGTGCGAGTAGCAAGGCGCGGTGTGAGCAGATGTGCAGATAGCAGACGGCACTATCGGTCGCACAGTAGGGCTAGTGCATTGGCGCACGCGAGCTGGTGAGTGAGAGCATGTCTAGCTCGAGCGGCAGTAGCGGTGTGAGCTGCTGGTGCGTGCATGGGCTGCCGACCAAATGGGGCTGCTGCTAGGCGTGAGGGTGACATGCGGAGTTGGGCGGTGTTGTGGCTAGAGAGTTTGACACTAGGTGATTTAGTACTTGGTGGGTTTTGGATCCTAGGATTGATGGAGGGATAAGTGAAAAAAATGGCAAAGGTGGGTGAAATTTATAGTGAAAGGAGTAGGAGTTTAATTAAAATTCTTAGAATAAATTAATAATTAAGATATTCCAAGTTCTAATTCTACATAGATTTAAGAACAATTAATAATTAAAATAATGCATATTAAATTCTTATTTGCTATTAATTTATTAAAAATAAATACTTATTAAATAAAATATGATCAAATTTAAATTAATCCTAATTCTATGCAAAGTTGATAATAATTAATATATATTATAATAGATATAATTATATATTAATGATTATCATCTTATTTATTAAATTAAAAACATTTATTCTAGATGCCTTTTGAAAATATTTATGAAAGGAGACATCTAATTTTTAATATTTACAAAAAGGGCAACCAAATTTTGAAAATAATTCAATTAAGGACCTAGACTTAGGGAAAATTTGAAATTGAGTTGCAATTAAAACTTGGATCAAAATTGACCCTTTTATTTGAAACACTAAAAATTTATTTTTCCATTTAGGGAATAATTTCTCAGAAGATTATGTTAAAATCAATTCCTAGGAAATATTGGAGGGGTCACAAGCGGTCCCGCTTAAGTTCCAATCTCCTAGACAAAATTTATTTAAATATAATAATCCCAAAAATATACCCTAAACCATTTATTTAAAAAGAAAAACAAGAAAAATTAAATATCTGATAAAATGAACGAGATTTGATCCCGTTCAATTTTATCTCCCCAATAATATTTTAAGCGTTGAGCATTGACTCGAAAATTACCTCCTTTACTTTGAAGTTGGACAACTCCATATGGGTAAACTTGGTGAATTGTCAATGGACCGAACCAATGTGTTTTTAACTTACATAGAAAAAACCTTAATATGGAATTGAATAACAAGACTTGCTGACCTGCTTCAAGTTCTAAAACCCGAATGTGCTTGTCATACTATCTCTTAAGTCTTTCCTTGAGTAATTTGGCATTCCCGTATGAGAACATTCGAAACTCTTCTAGCTCATTGAGTTGGAGCATCCGTTTCTCTTTAGCAAGCTTAAGATCCAAGTTGAGTTCTTGGAGAACCTAGTAAGATTTGTGTTCTAACTTTAAAGGCAGATGACAGGCTTTCCCAAAGATCAACCTCTAGGGTGACATCCCTAAATGTGGCTTGTATGCTATCCTATAGGCCCATAAAGCACCACCAATCTTTTGGACCAATCTCGTCGGTTCAAGCAAACTACCTTCTCGAGTATGCCTTTGATCTGAGCCTAGTAAGATTTGTGTTCTAACTCTAAGGGCAGATGACAGGCTTTCCCAAAGACCAACCTATAGGGTGACATCCCTAAAGGTGTCTTTTATGCTATCCTGTAGGACAATAAAGCATCATCCAGTCTTTTGGACCAATCTCGTTGGTTTGGGCAAACTACCTTCTCGAGTATGCCTTTGATCTCTTTGTTTTCCAGTTCAACTTGCCCGTTCGTCTACGGATGGTAAGCTGTGACAACCTTATGCTTTACTCCATGTTTGTCGAGTAACCATTTCAACCACTTGTTCACAAAATGCGACCTTTCATCACTGATGATAGCTCTTAGGGTTCCAAAGCTTTTGAACACATGCTTTTGCAAAAACTTCATCACAACCTTATCTTCGTTCATCGGATATGCCTCGACCTCAACCCACTTAGACACGTAGTCTACTGCTACCAATATGTACTTGTGACCAAAAGACGGAAGGAAAGGACCGAGAAAGTCAATACCCCAAACATTGAATAACTCTACCTCAATGATGTTTGTCCGGGGCATCTTATTTCTGTTGGTTATGTTTCCAACCCTTTGAAATCTATCACAGCTCTTTACGTAAGCATACACGTCTTTTAATAGTGTTGGCCAAAAGAATTTGGCTTGCAATACTTTGGCCATAGTACATGTACCTCCGAAGTGTCCCCCACTCGGAGCTGAGTGGCAATGATATAGAATCTTATGTACTTCATCTTCTGCCTCACATCTCTTGATCATTTGATCTACACACTTTTTAAACAAGTATGGTTCTTCCCAAAAATAGTACTTCACATCTTAAAGAAACTTTTTCTTTTGATGATATGTCTTATCAAATGGTATCAAACCACAAGCTAAATAGTTAGCAATATCAGCAAACCAAGGGGTATTATGGACATGAGTTCATCTGGAAATGTCTCTTGAATGGGCATAAGTGGAGAATTCCCTTCTTGCGGCTCCAATCTGGACAAGTGGTATGCTACTTGGTTTTCTACTCTCTTTTGATCTTGAATTTCTAGATCGAACTCTTGAAGTAGAAGTACCCATCGGATCAGTCTCGGCTTAGTGTCGTTCTTGGCAAGTAAATACTTAATTGTCGAATGGTCCGTATAGACAGTCACTTTGGTACCTACAAGATAGGATCGAAACTTATCAAAAGCAAACACAACAACAAGTAACTCTTTCTCTGTTATCGTACAATTCAGTTCAGCTCCTATTAGAGTCTGACTTGCGTAGTAGATGGGATGAAAAGCTTTTTTCCTTCGCTGGCCCATGGCAGCTCCTATTGTGAAGTCACTTGCGTCACACATCAATTCAAACGGCAAATTCTAGTCTGGTGTGATGATTATGGGTGCCGAAACTAACCGACTCTCCAAATATTTGAAAACTCTTAAGCACTCCTCATCAAATTTGAACGTCGTGTCCTTCTCCAATAATTTGCATAAGGGTTTAGTAATTTTGGAGAAGTCCTTGATAAATCTTTGATAGAAACCGATGTGGCCCAAAAATCTCTTAACACTCTTTACAGATGCTGGAGGTGGGAGTTTCTTAATAACATCTACCTTTGCTTTATCTACCTCGATCCCATGTCTCGTTATTCGATGTCGTAGAACAATACCTTCTCGTACCATGAAATGACACTTTTCCCAGTTGAGTACGAGGTTTGTTTCTTCGCATCGCCTTAGCACCTTGGCTCGATTGGCTAAGTAATCATCATATGTATCTCCAAACACAGACAAATCATCCATAAACACTTCCAAGTACTTCTTAACCATGTTAGTAAAAATAGACATCATACATCTTTAAAATGTAGTAGTTTCTTGTGTTAGTAGGATTTAAACGTGTGCACAACTTCTTCCTCGGTGCAACACGAATCAATTGGTGTCTCGTCAGTTTTTGGCATCCTAGTGCAAATTAGGATTCTTTGGTAGTTTGGTTCACACTCTCTAATTGGTTGATATAAACTCTGATAAAGAACTCACAAGATTGAATTCGACCTCATTGAGAATTTGATTTTTTCTTTTTGAGTGATTAACGGTGAGGTTTGATAACTTTTATTTTTGAGTGTTGAGTGTTTTGCAGGTTTTAAAAAAAATGTCTACAGGTGATAATAATAGTGACATATTTAAAAAATTCCAACAACAGTTGGATGAACAGGCTGCTGCTCTTCGAGCCTTGACTGCTACCATCAATGAGGTACGATTGAATCAAGAACCTCAATATCGATATCCAATCAAGGAAGATCGGGATAACCAGCCCCATAGGCGCGACCCTCGACGTGTCCCTAGAATGGATGATGATTTTCATGATCGTGAGCAACCTTCTTTGGCAAAACCAAAGAGTGAGCAGCAACGAGAACATCTCTTTCATACTCGCTGCCATGTACAAGGGAAGCTTTGTAGAGTTATTATTGATGGTGAAAGTTGCACGAACGTAGCCAGCACGACGATGGTGGAAAAGCTTTGCTTAACCACTACCAAGCATCCACAACCTTATCAACTACAAGAGCTTAGCAACGAAGGCCGATTTAAGGTCACTCAACAAGTGCGCATCGCCTTTTCTATCGGTAAGTATCAAGACGAAGTTGTGTGCGACGTAATGCCTATTCAAGCCTGCCATTTGTTGCTAGGAGAACCATGGCAACTGGATCGAAAAGTCACTCACGATGGTCGTACCAATAGGTATTCTTTCAAGCATCAAGGAAAGAAACTCACCTTAGTGCCGCTCACTCCGGAACAAGTCCATGAGGACCAAATCAAACTGAAAAATTCTGTTAAAACAAGTGAGGAAAAAGAAAAAGAGAATGAAAAAGAGCAAAAAGAGATTGAGAGTGAAAAAGAAATTGAAGAAAGAAGAGAAAATGAATTAGAAAAAGAAACAAAAGAAAAAGACGTGGAAAGGGTAGTGAGGAATGTTTCCACTAACCAAGATATGAATTTTTCTTGTGTTGCTACTTTTCAGGTTCCCGAAAGATCGAAAGATAACTTTCAACTTCAATACCTCTCAAATGAAAGACGCTTTCATACAATCAACTTAGGCAAAGATGAAATCACACTACATGATCCCGAAGGTAAGCGAGGTAAGGAAATTTTAGAAACCGAGTCCAGTGCAGATTTGAAAATTATTGATAAAACTTTTGGTGACTTAGTTCTTAAAAGATCCCCTCATTTTGATCCGATTAATTGTTACTCTTCGATTGTGGTTGATAAAGTCATTACGAAAAGAAGCGTGATTTGTTATTCTCTTGATTTACCTTGTGTAAAATCCTCGAATTTGTCCAAATCTGTTTTGGAGAATAAGGTAACGAAATTTTCCAAATTTGTTTTCAATTTATATTCGTGCCTTAAACAGTTTATGTGGTTGTACATGAAGTTTGAGTTCCATTTGACAAAGGTTAACTCAACAACGGAGATTCGACTACACTATGCCCCCGATGAGCGAAGGTTTGTTTTAAATGAAAAAGGTAAAATCGACCCTTATTCTTCTGCTTATCGAGGTAAGATGCTTGAAACCTTTGAAACACTTTTGTACTCCTCGGATAGTGATAAAGATCGTGTTGATGAACACTTAGATCGAAACGTGCTTGACTGTCATATTTTATTTATTGATGATCTATCTGTTTTGATGGTTGATAAAAAGATTCTTGTTTTTGATAATGCATGTGTGAGTGAATCTATAGACCGTCGATTAATGCATGGTATGATTATGCAACTCTGTGAACCATGTGAATCTTTTCAAATACCTACTTGTGACGATTATGTTTACCATTTGATTTATTACTCGCAATTTATTCATGGTTTGTGGGAACAATGTGAGACGACTGAATGCCTTAAAACATGTCCATCTTTGTTTCAAATATTTGACGAGGCAGTGGTGAGTAAATTAGATTGTTTGCATGGTAATCTGAATCTGTCCATTCACATGCGTTATACCTGTTCTGTTATGCTTATGATTGGACTACAAGCTTGTTTCCGTTGCTATTTACTATCTCATGGCTATTCTTTTCAGTGGACTCAATTGCCATTAGTCCCGTTCGATAGAGGAAAGTCGAGTTCATTTGATTTTTTAGATTCGAGGATGAATCTTTTTGAGGAAGGGGGGAATGATACGAGTCACAAAAGCCCAAATTCTTGAAGGCGAGGCCCAATAAGCAAATTCCCAGCCCAATCAAGAAATCCATCCATACTTAGTTGAAAATCAGGCCAAATTGTCAAAGTGGCCCAAGTTGTAAAGTTTTATTTTTATTTTTATTTATTTATTTATTTATTTACTTAGTTTTAATTTTTATGTCAATATTTGGTCCAAGAGTCCCAGATAAAATGACCTTTGACCGAATTTCCATATTAAAATAATTAGGAGTTTTTTTTATTTTAGTTTTCTAATTAGATTAGGACTAGTTATAAGGCCTATTTAAAGGCATGACTGTCCACCTTGTTAAACACTTATCATTATTATTAAAATTTCAGATTTGTTGAGAGCAGAATTTTCTTTGAGTTTTCTCCAAGATTTCTCTTTTGAGTTTTCTTTAGAAGTTGTTTTAACAATCTTTTTGATTGTGGGAGCCATCTTCAACCTTCTTCTTGCCATTGATATTCTTTGGAGGGGAGATTAGAGCCGTTTGAAGGGAGTTGTGAGATCTTTCGAGATTTCAAGGCTTCTTAGGACTTATCTTTTAATTTCTTACTGTCAATTCTTTCTTTATTTCTACTTGTGCTGAATCATTATCTAATCTATTTTCTGTTCTTATTGTGTTTTCAGCCTTTTTATATCTTAAGGAATCAGCCCAAAAATCCCCAATTTCTAGGGTTTTTCCATACTCTTTTTGGGTGAAATTAGATTGTCGAAATTTGGGGAAAACTATCTTGGTGTTCAATTGGGCAGAATCACAATCTCCTTGAGGGTTTCAAGAACCCTAACACTTATTTCTATTCTCAATTTGATTCTTTGCTGATTTGGGGATTTTATTTCAGATCTGAAAATTCAAAAATCTAATCTTTTAATTTTCTGTTTCGTTTCAGATCTAATTGTTTAGGGTTTTCGTAGGAGTTTCTCGTGACTTGGCAACTCGATCTTGGTCCGCGCGCAACCCCGTATCATGTAGTAATTGCATTACATAAACATAATGGCATGCGTCTAAATGCAAATGTATCGTACGGGCATGTGAACGTTGTCTTGTGTTGATCTTCTGGTGCTACTGTAATCTGATTATACCCCTAGTATCCATCAAGAAAATAGTAATAGTCTCGCCCTGCGAGTCTATCCAACATCTCTTCCAAAAATAGCAAAGGAAAGTGATCTTTCATAGTCGCCTTGTTCAGTTCCCGGTAATCAATGCAAATTCTCTATCCTGTAACCATTCTAGTCAGTATCAATCGTTATTCTCATTTTCAATGACTGTAATACCTCCTTCCTTTGACACGTACTGGACCGGACTTACCCACGAATTGTTTGAGATAGGGTAAATTATACTCGCATCTAACCACTTGATAATTTTTTTCTTTACCACATCCTTCATGATGGGGTTCAGTCTTCGTTGTCCATCACCTTTTTCACCATCTTCTAGGATGATCTTGTGCATGCATACAGATGGACTAATCCCGCAAATATCAGCTATGGTCCATCCAATAGCCTTCTTGAATTGCTTCAATATTAGGATGAGTTTCTCTTCTTGCTCAACGGTTAATTTTGTTGAAACAATCACAGGCAAAATAAAAGCGTTACCTAAATAAACATATTTTAAATGTGAGAGAAGTACCTTTAGTTCTCATTCAGGTGGCCCCTCTATTGACACTTTTGGTTGGGCATAATCATTATTCTTTAACTCCAAGGATTCAAAATGGGATTGCGGATTAAATCCCCTTTGATTAGCTTCTAGCAAAGCTAACTAGTCATCCTCCTCTTCATCATTTGGAGGGTCTGATGTCAAAATTTATTCCAATGGGTTCTCAACATAGTTGAGTTCATTTTCCATGATTAATTCATCTAAATCGGACACTACAGAACAATCATCAATTGTGTCAGGAAATCGCATAAACTTAAAAACATAAAATGTTACCTGATTGTCCTGAACACACATCGTGAGCTCGCCCTTCTGCACATCAATAAGGGTCCTTCCAGTTGCTAGAAAAGGACTTCCTAGGATGATCAACACTTCTTTTTCTACTTCAAAGCCTAGAATAACAAAGTCAGCAGGAAAAATAAATTTTTCTACACGTATCAATACGTCATTGATTTTTCCTTCTGGATGTGCTAAGGATCGATCTGCTAATTGAAGTGTAACCGTAGTAGGTCTAACTTCACCTATCCCAATTTCCTAAATTTGACATGGGCATCAAGTTGATACTCGCACCCAAATCACATAGTGCCTTACCACAATATGTTGCTCCAATGTTGCAAGGTTTGGTAAAACATCCAGGATCCTTCAACTTTGGGGGTAACTTGTCTTGAAGATATGCATTGTATTCCTTTGTCAGGGTTAACGTCTCAAATTCTCCAAGTCTTCATTTTTTTGACAGGTTATCCTTCATAAATTTGATGTAGTTTGGCATTTGTTTAGGTGCTTCAACCAACGAAATGTTGATATGAATTTGCTTGAGTACGTCTAAGAACATCTTGAATTGAACTTCCTGCTTCTACTTCTGAAGTCTTTGAGGGTAGGGTGGTGGAGGATGCTTTACTGGAACTGGTTGATTTCTCTTCTATGGCAATTCTGCATCTAACAGAGTTGTTAGTTTATCGTAATTAACTGGTTCAGAAGTTACCTTATCTCATTTTGCAGATTCAAGTTCCGGTGAAACTGAAATTTCAACACTCGGTTGAACTTCCTCTGAGTCTTGAGCATCAGCTGGCTCTTCTTCAACTTCGACAATGTTGGGCTCTAATGTCTTTTTGCTTCTCAATGTTAGTGCTTTACAATGCTTTTTCCCAGGATTCCTTGGATTCTCCATATCACTGGATAAAGCACCTCGCGGTAAGTTTCTGAGTTCTGTTGCAAGCTGGCCCATTTGGTTTTCCAGGTTTTTTAATGTAGCTACTTGGCTTTGGATTAAGGCATCATTCTTGGCTATGTATGCCTTCAAAAAGTTTTCTAAGCCATTGGATGGTTCAACTTGAGGTTGTTTCTAAACTTGTTGGGTACAAATAGGTGGCTGGGTCGGTCTAGGTTGGGCATATGTGTTCCTGGGTCCAACCCCTTTGTTAATCCAGGAGAAATTAGGGTTGTTTCACCATGATGAGTTATAGAAATTGGATTGTAGTCCTTTCCTTCCTCAGTTTTGGTTTTGGTTACCTATGTAATACATGGATTTTGGGTTCGATGGACATTCTTCGAACATATGTCCTTCCCCACAATAGACACAGGTTACATTTTCAAATTTATTCGGTGGTTGTGCTGCAAAACTATTAAACCCATTAGTGGTAAAATTTTTAAGCATTGAGGAAATCAAGGATACCTGAGATGCGAGTGAAGTGAGAGCGTCTACTTCATGCATTTCAGCGACTCGTCTTCCTAACGCTACTCGATTGGTTGGCCATCGATAATTGTTACTAGCAATCCTCTCGATTATGTCAGAAGCCTTATTGTAAGAATTAGAAAGGACAACACCGTTAGCAGAAGCGTCAACTACCATCCTCGTGTGAGCATTGAGACTACTATAAAATGTCTCAAGTTGGATGCAATGTGGGATTCCGTGATGAGGGAATGGAAGGGAATGAAGAGAGAAAAGTGAAAGAGAAGTGAAGAAATGAATGGGTTTGAGATGTGTTTGAAATGAGTAGCCAATAGGGGTATTTATAGGTTGAAAAGACTGCTAAAATTAGCAAAAATAGCAGCCATAGAGCACCCCCATGGTCGGCCACATCTGTGGCAAGTTTGAAGGTTTCAAACTTGCTATTTTAAGGTAGGGGCAAATTTAGAAAGGCATAAATAGTGGAGGGGTTTGAATGCAATTTGAAAGATTGTTCAAGGGCTATTTTGCAAGCCAAATATTCAGCCAAACAAGTTGATTGGGTCAGCATGTGGGATGGTTTTAGGCTGCCCAGTGCTCGGTTGGATCAATTTTCTCAGTTGAGCTCAATTGGGCCACTTTTCATAATTAATTAATAATAATTTATTAAACCCAAATTAAATTGGATTAAAATTAAAATTAATTATATTACGAATTAATACACATAATCTGGACCGTCTTAGGCTGAAAAATTAATTCACCTTGATGCTTCAAAATTGCTTTTCAGTTTTGTGCTTCTAGTAGTGTCTATTGAGCCGTTTTTCGCCCTTTGTGCATATCTGTCAAAAATAATCAAAATTAATCAAAATTTGATATAAAATTAATTAAAAATAAACATGTTAATAATTTAAGTATAAAATAATTATTTTATAATAATTATATATTTTTCGACAAGAATTTTACCAAACCTACATGAATTTGAGTTAAAAGGGGCATGAAAATGTGTGTACATTTTCGTGTTTCCGATCGTTATTGACACAATTCAACACAAATTCAACAAAATCAAACATGAGTGCATTTAATTCACTGTAATACTTTCAATCCCTAATGTTTGCAACATTCGTATCTCATGATATACCCAGTTCAATTTAAAATCGACTTCATAAATATAGTACAGGGACCTCCTACAACCATTATTTATTATCAAACCCGAAAGTTTATATTTATTAAAATTTATACCTATTACATAAACTTAACTAAATTCTTAAACAAAATCTTAACTTAAATCAACACATTTCTTCATTTTCTAACTTACTCCTAAATCAATCTAAACTCAGTACTCAAGAATCCCTCTCTATCCAAGCCGAATTTCATTAACATCCTTTAGTGGCAACTTTTTAAAAACTCAATAGTCAAGAAATCTAACACTTGGGTATGCAAAAATAAACTTAGATAATTAATATTCCATAAAAGTTTCAAAGAAAATGTATTTTTTACCTTGGGAATTTTTTGTCAACTGAGGGAGAATACCCAACTCTGCTCTTTCTTCTTTGTTTCGGTTCTAAAGGAGAAAGATGAAGAAAATGGATTTTCTTTCTTCTCTTTATTGGAAAAAAATTTGGTCCAAAAATGGTTTTCTTGCACAAAGGAAAATGAAAATTTTGAAAATCTAGTCGGTTTGTGATATTTATAGCTGTAAACGCTTTACCGAAATTGCACATGTGTTTTCGGTTAGACGGATCCTTGTCATTCCCAACTTTCAACGGAACAACCTTCTCCTCTATTATCATATCATGAACTACTTCAAGTTTGCGAACAAACGATTCAAACCAAACACAGAACCAGAAATAGTTTTCTTTACGTTCAATGTGAAAGCAAAATCTCTCTCAATAGAAATTAGTGGAATTGTTATTCCAAAAACTGTAATTTATACTTATAAAATAAACTCTCACTTTTTTGGGGAAGAATAACAATATCTTAAAGGTGTATTTTTAGCCCTATTAGTGCCATCTATTTGTAAGGAGAAGAGATAAAACCCTTATTGAATTGCACAAGTCTATTTCAAGAGAAAAACAAACTCCTAATCTAACTAGGACTAGATGCAACGACAACCCTAGTTAAAAAAAATTAGGGTTTATCGTCCCTTTTTCTAAACATAAGGGGATTTTGGGCATCACCCATATTGGATCCAATTAGAAGTACTTCCTAGACTTTTGACCCAGTACTTTAAAATTCGATCCAACCCGATATTTATTTTTCTATTTCACAAAATAAACATCTTAAATAAATTAATTGCCCAATTAAATAATTTTCTCAACCCAATTCTAATTCCATTAAAATCATGATGATCTACCACAATTAGTGGTGACAAAAAAGGTTCTTTCCAACACTTAATAATCTTGTATTTGGCATAATTTTGTGTTATTTTGATTATTTTTACTGTAACCTCCCCAACCTGGCCTAGACATCATAGCTGGCTGAATTGTGAGGACCACATTAGCCACCTATGTGACTAAATGATCCCACCATTCTTTGAAAAATTGTAGTTACTCTCTTATAAGAAAAATCGTTGTTTCCACTTGTTAATTAAAAAACATTCATTGATTAAGTCAACTGTCTTAAGTCGTTCTTGTAATGTTAGCATGGTTTTAGAAAACAAGTTGCTCGTCATTTCATTCAGCAAAACTTTAACTATTTTTGTTGTAGCGGAAAACATAGTTTATGAAAAAATTTAGTTAAGTCAAGTATCATGCATTGTCCAATTTCGAAACACGTATTTAAATCCAATAAATAAAGTGAATATGAATGCATAAAACCCCAAAATGAAGAAAAACCCAAACAATAGTCCAAAAACCAAATAAATCTTAATAAACTTTAAACAAAATAAATGTTCAGCCCGAATTATGTCGTATGTCTGCATATCAGGTCCGATCCTAATCTTGATCATTACCAGAAATGTTTGAAACTATGGGGTAAGATAAACTAGCTCAGTATGAGTCTATAACAATGTAAACACACCATCAATCCTACGAATAGCATTCATTAATTCAATACAACACGTAACATAAATCAATAAGATTGAGTATGACATGGCATGATGCACTGAAAAAGATTCATACTCTTTCACGCGCTACACTCTATGAGTTCCCCAGAACCTGTCTACCAGTCTCCAAACATTGCGAGCTAAGCTTGATGTTGTTAAACCACCATTAAAAATAATACAGTTATACTACCATTCAATATGCAATATAATCATGATTCTCCTCATTACTCCCAGTGCAGTGCACTGAACACATTAAATGCAGACTTAATCTATCGCCATTACTCTAAGAAACTCCTCCATCATCCACAATTTCCCACCCCATGCACGTGCCTTATGTCATACAAGATACAAACAAGTACATGCTTCCATTACAATCACATTTCAGTGGCATGCTTTACACGCCTTCATTATATCATTCGTTTCCACTTAGTGGTAACACTTATCTAGCGTTTGATTTCACATCCAATTCGATGGCATTCCAACATGCCTCAATTTCATAATCATTTCAAAAGCAATTTAACATGCTACAAAAACAATTTTCAAGTGCATATATAACAAGCTTTCAATCAGTACATTTCATGGCATTTCACTTACGTATACAATTCAAGCATTCAATCGTTTTATATCCAAATCAACCATGTCATTTCATACCAATACCAATCATACAAATATTTAGTCAAACATTCAAATTTTGCAAGCATGCCATTTAATTAGGGCTCGAAACATACCTAATTCGGCCACCATAAAATCACTTACTTAGCCATTGAAATAAGTCCAACCAGCAAGCTTGATTTTCATTTGAAACACTAAAAATATAATTTAAACACTCAAGTTTACAGATTAGAACCCACACCTTAATTTTGCACAACTGCAGCACTACTTACGAAATCCACGATTCCCACTTTACACTTGAATCGGACCTAAGTTAAAATACAACATTTATCGAGTTAATATGTTTTCAAATCGGTCTTAAAACACTCTTCAAAGGATCAACCAAATCATTGTTACAACAACTAACTTTCATATCGAAATCGAATAGACTACTTACACTAATTCGGTGCGAAACTTGCGTGCGGATGACAATCGACTTCATTGCTAGTCCAGGGCGTTTAAATCAGCGCCTAACACAATAAAATGCTGAAAAACTAGTAGCTAAATCATCCATTTAAAACCTTAATTCAATCAACTAAAAAATTCCCTACTAACAAAATTGAAACTACGCATTAACCCGAAAACAACCACACTTACGCTTTCTAATCTGTCAGATCTAAGTCACTAAACGAAGGAAGATCGAGTATTCCTGAATCATACATGATCAAAGGCTTACTAGGATAGGATAGATTTAAACTTCCTGGAAAATACTTGACAAAATTATAGGAAAAAGATCAGCAGCTCCTAGTGGCATATCTGAGAGTGGCACACCTCAACAATTGGCCACAAAGGGGTAGTTTTGCAAAACACCAAGGGGAATTGTTTAAAAGATAATTAAATACTATATTTAGACTTAAAAAATAGTAAAAATAAAGTTTGGAACAGCAGTGTATTTTCCTAAATAAATCTCATACCATCGGTCAATAAAAAGGAAAATTTTAAGGGTACAAACCACCATCGGCGGCGACGATTTTTTTTAGGATAATTTTGGGCGGTTCAAAAGAAATGTTTGAGGGCTAGAAATCATTCATTTAAATCATTATACAAAACAAAATTCTTTAGATCTAATTTTGAAAACTAAACAATAAGAAAACGGAAAAGAAAAATGAGAGAACTAGGCACGTACTCTAGAAAGGTAAAGGGGCAACAATAGAGATCTTTGTGGCAGCAATGGGGGCTAATTTTTGAGTGGTTCAAGAGACTATTTGAAGATGGGAAAAATAGTGAAATAATAGTAAAAAGGGAAGAATAAAAATGTCCAAAACAAGTAACAATGGATGAGGGAAGGAAAACAAGGAAAAAGGAGCTTGGTGGGCGGCATAGTGGAGGGAAAAAGGAGAAAATTGAAAGAATGAGAAAAGAGAAGAGGAAGGGGTGGCTAGGGCTGGAAAAATTATGACTAAAGGCTAAAAATAAATGAAAAAGTGATATTTATACCTAGTTTAATAGGCCTGTGCAGCACAAAAATAGGGGGAAGGAAAAAAATTAGCAAAATTAAACCATCTTACAAGGGAAAGGAATCAAACTTGAGTCATTAAGCTATTTACACTGTTCCCTTATTTTCTTTTTGACCACTAAACTAATGGCATATTTTTTATACAATTTTACAATATTTAAACCAAAAATTTGGGATGTTACATTTATATTTTAGTCTTTAATGTTTAATTTTGGTAAAATAAGAGCTTTTACACATTTTTAGGTATTTCGATGACCCATTAGGCCAATTAAAGCCTAGGGTATAACTAATTGGCTACTTGAGTGTGCAATACGTTGTTTCAGGCCAATGAACACAAGGGAAGACTTCAGTGTTGCGACACCAACACGCAATTTCATGACACCAAAAATTGAAGCTACCAGGGAAGAAACAAAGACGACGTTGCAACAATCAGTTTTTTGACATCGTGATGATGCAACAAAAACCTGGACAAGAGTGACAGTATTTTTTCCAGATAATTATGGTTTTGATTCCTATTTAAACCCTACTTGCTTCAAGGGTATTTTAAGTACCTAGTACCTTGAATTTAGCCTATACAAATCACATTATAGCCACATTAGAGAGGAGTCGACCTAGACAAACATATTTCTTTACACAGTTTTCTTTAGTTTTTAGTCTTGTTTTATTTCATGTTTTTGTAAGCGAAATTTTTTCTATTCTGATGTGAAAACGATTATGAGCGGAGATTGTTCTGGAACTGAGTTGCTAGAGATTTATTTACAAGCATCTTCTTATTCAATTCCTTTATTTATATTTCATTCGTTAATAGTATTAATTGAATGTTGTATGAATATTGGAATTTAATCTTGTGCTTACTTATATCTTACATGATTCAGTTGTTTACTAATTAACCAATTAAGTAATTGATTATCTAAAATTGAGTGTTTATTCAAATGACTTAGTATACTAGTAGTGACGACCCTAGTAGAATATCTAGATAGGTGAGATCGAAAGGGTATCCTATTGCATAGAACTTTTGTTGCGTGGTGAGACCAAGAGGGTATTCCTAACTAAGGGTGGTAATCGCTCAATTAAGGGTAATTAGTGGATTAGTTGGAAATTAGGGATTTAATCAATCATAGGTTAGGAGCTTGCATCGTTGACATTAGGCATAGGAATTTCATTAGGTTATTTTAGGTTAGCTAATGTAATTAGTTTTATTAATATTTCAATTCTAAATTAGCACTACTAATTTGTAACTTGATAGATTAATATTTATTTTTAGTAATTAATTTAATAATAGTTTTCTCCAATCTGTAATCCAATGGGTACTATCCTCGGAATACTTTCCAAGTGTTTCATTGTAAACAAATTTATATTGTAAATTGACTTGTTCACTTGCTGACACCGCACATTACTTTTATATGTTTTATTTGCACAATTTTCAGCCCTAATGTTCACACATCGAGGTGATGGTCAAGTTGTTGACATCGTTGTCCGAGATTGTGACGACGACAAATGTTATTGAATTGATTATTCTGTAAAGTAATACTAGTCGAAAGAAAAACGAGCTAGATAGTGTGCTAAATTTTTAATTAATTATAATTTTTTATTTCAGTTACCTTGTTGAAAATTTAATTTGATGATAGTGAATATAGATGGTATGACAAAAGGGACGATGAGTAGAGGGCAAGTGATAAATGGTACATTAACAAAGAATCGTGTTGGTCGAACGGAGCTTCAATGAACCAGTAGAGTTATGACCAAGTACATAATATGCCCAAATATTTCGACAAGTAAAAAATTGCCTTGATCATGGATGATGATGCATATCGATGGTATTATGAGCAACATAGGTGCAATCATAGATCAAATTGGTTAACCGAAGCTTCGACAAACTAGTAGAGTCATGACCAAGAATATGATATGCTCGAATATCTGGACGATCTCTCTTGTAATTCGCATCAGATATCTTCATCCGAAGCAATTATGCTATCCACACCCGAGCAGTTAAAGGTCATGTTTGATAAAATGTGGCTAATGATAGAACTACTTCGACAAATATACAAAACAAATACTCCATTGGAAGAGGTCGTGAAATATGTTCCTAACTTTGGTTAGGAGGACTATTGTATTGCTGTCAACCATCCTAAATTAAATGATGAAAGTCAATAAGAGTTTGGAATCGGAGACCATAAGGATGAGTTGAATATGGTCGAAGGTGTCTCTGATCCAATTGACATAGAGGTAGATGTAGCAGTAGACATATAAGTAGAAGTAACAACTAACATAGAGCTTCAACCGTATCTAAATAAAAGTGTAGAAGAGCTTATACATTTTTTTGGCAAAAACCGGGGAGTTGCCCATCGAAGAGGTCGAGGAGTTCATTTCATTCTCATTCGACGAAAGAGGTAAAACTCAAGTAACCAGAGCTTCACGTAACATGGAGGTGAGGACACTCGAGATAATAATGCCCTAGAAAATAATTTAGGGTTAGCTGAAATTGGTACCATGTGGCTCGTAATATGGATGTGAATGTTGCGCCAGTCAAAAATAAGGAAACATAATTGGAATAGATCGAAGTTGATGGTGCAGAGACATCGACAGTGGAACAAACAAAAAATCAAAGTGTCGAGGACCAACTAGAATTTCTTCTTCGAGGGAAATACGGATCGTCTGGATCCTAAAAAAGGACTTCTATTTTAAATTCGTTTTGATTTTAAATTTTATTTTCATTTGTAATCTATTATTACTTTTCTTTTATTCTAAGTCTTAAATTTTGATTTTTTACGTATTTTCTACAATGGTTGTTGAGTTCGTGAAATGGACAAACAACAGAATCGAGGAAATTGAAATTTTGTGCGGAAAGGGCCAAAACATTGAGTTACGTCGTGACGTGCCAGGCCCATGTTTTCGTAATAAGACAACCCCACGTCTCAACTCTGGCCTAGGACATCATGATGGGTCGGTCAACAAATTGTAAAACAGTAAGTGACATCACAATGAGCAAAATCGCATCGTCGCGTTGAGCAATTCAACTTCAGAACGCCATTAAGGGCATGTCGCAAAGAGCTGTGACATAACAACCTTGGAAATTATAACTGATACATGATGTCTTGAAGAGAGGATACATCACATCACGATGAGGAAACAATTATAAAAAGGCCTCAGCATAAAAAACCCTAGTTTAGACGCCCCCAATTGATTTTTCTTTCTCTCCTCTGTCGCTCTCTGATTGCCTCCAGACATGCGAACGTTTAGACTGGAAATACTTCACCAAAAAGATCAATAACAAATAAGCGATGTCCATAAGTATTTTGGGAAGTATTTTGAGGATCGTACCCAAGGGATTGCAGATTAAAGAAAACTATACTAAATTAATTGTAGAAAATAAGTACTAATCTAGTCGAGTTACGAGTTAGTAGTGTAAAAAAAATAGTAATAATTAATATTGTTCCCCAATTATTAATTAAATCAATAATTACTCTTAATTAAGTTTTTACCACTCTCAGTTAAGAATATCCTCTCGGTCTCATCTTCACTAAGGATTACCACCTAAGATACCCTTTCGATCTCACCTAGGCATACAAATAACCTCTCGGTCTCACCGCTTGGTACGAGTTCTACTTAACAAGATACCCTATCGATGTCACCTGTCTAAATCTTTTATTAGGGGCGTCACTCCCTAATATACTAAGCACCCTTAAACAAACTCTTAATTTCAAATAATTATTTCCTCAATCAATTAATTAATGAAACAACCAATTCATACGAAATTAATGCGAAGCACAAAATATATCCAAATATTTATACACACATTCAATTAATAAAATTAAAAAACAAAATATAAATAAGAGAATAAGGGGAAGAGAATGCTCATGAATTAATCGACAAAATAGCGCAATTCTGAAACATCCAACGCTCGCGATTGTCTAACTTCAGGATAGAATGGTTCTGATTAAAAGAATATAAAAGAAAAAAAAACAAGAAAAACTAAGAACTAAAGAAAATCTAAAATCTAAGCGATAAATTGTGTTCAATCCTCTTTAAATTTGGTTTTAATGTTGTTTATAGAGACAAAATTCCAAAAGATTAAACTGTCCATTCGATTATAATATCAATTAGGGTTTTAGGTTGGAAAAACCCTTAATTGCCCTAAAAATAGTAGATGTCGCATCAAGGAATTTTTGGTCACGCAGAAAGCCAGTGTCGCAAACTGGGTTCCAGTGTTGCAACACCGAGTTGGTGTCGCGACACAAAATTCCGATGTCGCAACACTGATGCCTATTTCATTCTAGGTTTTATTTTTCCCTTCAATCTTTGATGTTACGACACTGGGTTCAGATGTCGTGACGTTGGTATAAGTTTCAACCCAAATGTACACTTTTTGCTCCCGATTCAACCTACATAATCATATAACCTTATTTAGATATCTAAAATGTACTAAAAACTACTATAAAGAATATATTACTACTTCAACTATCAGAACATAAACATTTATTAAACTGACTCAATTTAATCCATAAAACAAGGTAAAGTTATGTGAAAAGGAGTATAATTGATAGTGTAAATTGTGGCAGATCACTCTCCAATCTTCAATGCCTCAAGCAACCAAAGTTCTTCAATCTTTTCCATTTGTTAACCATTAATCTTCGCTCTTTTATTATTTTCTTCATTTTACTTATAATTTTAATTTCATATACTAGAATTCTCTTTTTAGAGCATGACAAGCAACTTTCTGGCAAGCATTGACAGCGGCTGATGGGAAAACACGACAAGATGACTTACTCACAACAACAAAGATTGGTGAAATTTTCCTATTCTCTGAACTCTAAATATTTATATACTTGTGTTCGATTCGAATAAGTAAAGTTAGAGAACTTGAATTGATAACTTGGTCATACAAACTGTAACTTTGGTTGTTTCGATATTGTTGCGAAATTGGTTACGGCTTCTAAAAAATGAACAGCATCTCGGAGAACCGTGGAGCGCAATACTCCCAACGATCCAAGGATACGATTTATCTTGAATGAGACTGCCAAACGGTTTGAAAACTTAGATAAATCATTAGTTTTAGAACGTGGATTTGAATTTTCCACACAATTGTTTCACGACCCTATAACTACAAGGGTCAAACACTTAAAGTGGAATACCTTTTGTTGACAACCCCTTAAACCCATATTTATCTCAATAGTATTGGATTTTTCCATGTATTTTCTTAAGGCACAGGACCACAAGGTCCTTGTGAGAGGCATTTTCGTAGATGCCTCTCTGATGGCAATCAAAGATAACTATAAGACACGTTGCTATAACCCAGATTTTTATGAAAACTTACACGAAGAAGAGGTAAATTATGATGAGATCATCGATTTTTTAACTGAAGGTTGAGAAAATTAGGTTCGAAAAGCCGTAACTAAAAAACCAATAAGATTCTCTAATTGTGATCGAAGCCGTCCATAAGAAACCTTGGTATAACCTGGATTTTTATGAAAACTTACATGAAAAAGAGGTGAATTATGAAGCGATCATCGATTTTTTAACTGAGGGTAAAGGAACTTGGGTTCGAAAGAGCACAACTAAAGAACCAATAAGAATTAAACAATCTATAATGATTCCCGAGGCTAAAATGTGGATGTATTTCATATGTGCAAATAACTTTCTTACACAACACATCACAGAAGTTACTCATGATCGTGCTTTTCTGTTGTACGCTATTTTATAGAACCAAAAGATCAATGTGGAGGAACAAATCATCCATAACATGAGACAATATGCCAAGGGGCATACCCGAGGGCTTCTATTTCCACATTTAATTACAGAAATGTGCAGACGAACAGGTGTTGAGATTGATGTTGAGGAGCCAATCTACCCAACAAAAGGTATCTTGAATGATGTCATCTTTGAGTAGTTCTACAACAAGCACTCAAGCCGAGTGGAAGAGAAAAACGAATGAGTGGCAGCTCATCGGGAATACACTCGAGACCGCGGACTTCTGGAATCAATGGAGGACCCACAACCTGTACCACTAAGGGTATTGTTGAAAAAAATCTTATTTGAAAATGGTTTTCTTGCACAGCAAAAAATAAAAATTTTGAAAACTGACCCGGTTTGTAATATTTATAGTAATAAACTCTACACCAAATCATACATATGTTTTCGGATAAACGGATCCTTGTCGTTCTCGGCTTTTAACCAAACGATCTTCTCTGTTATTCTCATACCGTGAATTGCATTGAATGTGGGCTCGATCAAATCGAATCAAACACAGAAATTAAAAATAGTTTCATTTTCTTTTGTGGTGAAAATGAAAATTCTCTCTTCAAAATAGAAACCAACGGAATCATTATTTCGAAAAATATATTTAATTATTAGAGAATAAAAGTCTCTCTATTTTCTGGCAAAATAACGATCTATGAAAGTTGTGTAAATAGCCCTATCGGTGCCATCTATTTATTGGGAGAGAAGGTAGAACCCTTGTTGAATTAGAGAAATTTATTTCAAATAGAAAAGCACTCCCTACTTAGAGTAAGATTAGGGTGGGCGGCACACCCCTAGTATTCCTACTAGGGTTACCGCCCCTTTCATTTTCCATGAAAGGATTTTGAGTTTCTCTTACATTAGGTCCAATTATGAGTACTTCCAAAATTTTTCGATCCAGTACTTTATAATTTGATCGAACCCAATTATGTTTTTCTATTTCCCAAAATAAACTTCAATATTTATATTTAGTTAAATAATTTTCTCGTCCTCATTTTATCCTAGGTAAAATTATGATGATTTTACCCCTAATAAAATTTTTGAGAAAATATATTTAATATTTTACTATTCAGCTTGTTCACTAATTAAATAATTTTCTCGTCCTAATTTTACCCTAGGTAAAATTATGATGTTTTTACCCCTAATAAATTTTTTTTGAGAAAATATGTTTAATATTTCACTACTCAACTTGTTCACTATGATCACATGGTTTATTTTCATTTTCGGGTTTTAAAATAGCTCAAAAACATAAACTCAATTTTAATCATTTTTAAGAATTCATTGTTCAGTTCTAAATGAATTCATTTCTCATTTTCATTTTCGTTTTCATTTTCATTTTCATTTTGAGAAAACCACATTTATTTCCAAATGATTCCATTTTCTTCATTTTCATTTTCAATTTGGAGAAAATCATAATTATTTCCTGAGTGTTTTCCATTTTTACTATTTCTATCCATTTTTGTTCATTTGATTCAACATGCAATTCAATTCTGGTTTCAACGAGCTAGTGGAGGGACCGATTGGACATATGCGATTGGGGCTTAAATGATTAATAATTAAGTTTAAGTTTTTTGCCTATTAATTATAGACTCATTTAGTCACAAAGCCATTCCACTATAGTTGTAACAACCCGATTTTGGGCCTAGTCGGAACAGTGGTTTCGGGACCACAAATCTAACGAGGATAATATTTATTTTTATCATATTTTTATGGTCTACGATTTCACAAAATGATTTCATGAAAATTTTGTTCGAAAATTTCGACGTTTGGGCACTCAATTTAGTCAAAAGGATTAAATTGTAAAAAGTGCAAAAGTTGAGATCTACATGTTAGAGGTGTCTAATTGTTATGAAATTTTAAATTGAAGGTCCTTTTATGGTAATTAGACCATTTTTTAAGTTGGTAGACAAAAATAGACATGGTTAGGCATGTTTTCAAAGTTTTTCATTAAGGGCGTTTTGGTCATTTAGTTATTAAAATGAATTAAAAACAAAATTAAAAGCCAATTTTTGTCCATCTTCAACCCCTAGGCCAAAAATTGCATGGAGAAACCATGGATATGGTTTTTCAAGCTTCCAATCTCAATTGTAAGTTTGTTCTAGCCCCGTTTTTAATGATTTTTACGTTTTTGAAATCCTCGTAATAAGATTTACCTATTTTTACCATTATTTTGAACTAGATTTTGTGTTTAAAAATTTACCCATGAATGATATGCATGTATTTTGATGTTTTATGGAAGAATATGAATGTTTGGAGTGTGATGAATGTCTTTTACTAAGTAATTTTCGATGAAAATACCTAAAATGATTAATTTATAAAAGTTATAAAATATGTCACAAGTGTGAATAAGTGAGAATTGTGGACTGCCATAGTTTTGAAAATGGTTTTTCTAGGCCTAAAATGCAAGGAAATTGAATAAAAATTATTTTACGAGCCTAGGGGCAAAATTGTAATTTTGTGAAACTTTAGGTTCAAAAATGTAATTTTTGCCAAAGTGTGATTTTTGGACTAAATTGAATAATGTGAGTGTTAATTAAGTTAAATGTGTTATTATAAATTAAGAAAGACGAGAAATTGACTTTGATCAGTGAAAAAGAAAAGTCAGAAATTTCCCGGTTGAACCTCCAAAATACAAAAGATACGAATGAAGTGACAATAATGATCACATGTGTGGCATGGGCTGTGTGCAGGCCACTATGTGAAAGAGATAGTAATGGTCACGTGTGTAGTACTATGTGCAGGCTACTATGTGTACCGGGTACCATTGATTATAAAGGTGGCTGCTGTGTGTTGATTCCACCGGGTATCATTGATTATAAAGGTGGTTGCTGTGTGCTGATTCCACCGGGTACTATTGATTAGGAAAGTGGTTGTTATCTGCTGATTCCACTGAGTATCATTGACTATAAGGGTGGTGCTATGTGTTGATCCACCGTGTATCTGTTATTATTCCGAAGTGTCTATCGGGAAATTGACTAAGTGAAAGAACATGAGATCATGTAACGACTAAGTGTAATTGAAAATTACTATGTGACGAATGAGTGCAGGTATAAGTGTGAAAATTTATGAACAATGTGCTCGATATTTGATCAAACCATCACTAAGATGCAATGGAGTAAGTGAAATTATGAAAGAGTAAATTTAGCAACAAAACAGTTTTGGACAGCAACAGTTGTATGAATTTGAAAAATCACCAAAAATGGTTGAAATCTAATTAGAGAGTGAATAAGATATGAAATTAAAGCTGAATGAGTCTATTTTCACATAAAAGAGACAGAGCAAGCAAACGAGTTTTATATTATGAGATATTTGAATTTTAGTGAGATAGGGCTAGAATGATTTCGGAATCACCTGTTCTGAATTTGGAAAATCATTAAAAATTATAAAAAAATAATTGTGGGATAAAATTTATATTTTTAGAATCCCAAATGATTCTATTTTCAAAATAAATAAATGAGAACATTATCCAAATTTTGTACTATGAAATAATTAATTTTTAGTGAAGAAATGTCAGAACTATCGAGCGATGAAATAGGGGAAATTTTAAAGAATAAAATATACTTACTGACTAAGAAAAAATTTCTTAAAATTTTATGGTAAGAATATATATGAGTCTAGTTTTGGGGAAAATTAACGGATCTTAATTTGGAGCTCTGTAGCTCGATATATAAATAAATTAGTGACTCTGGCTCAAACAAATAGTTTGAATTTACATACAGGAAAATAGTGAAAGTATGGATAATATTGTTTAAGTGTGTTATACACATTAAGGATGTGGAATGGAGAGGATGAGGAGGAAAATTGGGAAATATATGAATGGTTTTTGTATAATTGGTAATATGCTCGATTATAATTGATAAACGATGAAATAGAAATGATGCTTATATTTATGCATTATTGGTCTTGATTTAAGCTCATGTGGGAAAATAAAGTTTTATAGTATGTGTGTATGGTATATTTGGAATATGATTTAGCTTGAAGTAATGTCATGAATGGTTTATGAATTAACACATGTTTGTAAGTTTGATACATTAATAAATGTTGTGCTCATCCATGCTCATAATGTTTATGCTATATGTTTATTTGGTTAACATATTTGATGTACATGTTTAGGCTTTGACCAAGTTGTGGCTGGATTATGCCACGTTAAACTTATAAGTTATGTATTGAAATGGTAAGTGCCTAAATGGAAATATGCGAGTGATCATGACAGGGGTGGTAAGGTTTAAATTATGTAATCTCTAGTGAAATGGTTTATCATGTGGTTAGTTCCAAAAAGAATTATGCTTAAATGCACTAGCTTGCGACTATGGTTGAACGATATGTTTATGTCTTGTGTGATATGCATAGGAAACGGGTGTGGAAAGGTAATGAAATAGTAAGTTCATATTTGAAGTGAAAAATGACGAAAAAGGGGATGATGAGTTTAATTGATGTTGTTATTTAAGATAAAGTGATATTTTCATTGTCAAAATTGAGAATTTCATAAATGTGTTAATGAATGGTATAATCGAAAAACATTAAGTTAAATGGTAAATACGTATTAGTATTGAACTTACTAATATTGAATTGTACGTGAATTAAATGGAAATTGCTAGTGATATGATTTGAATTGTGAGCATGAGAAATTGTGCACTGAATGAAATGGAAATGAAGCATTGAATTGCATGGGTATGTATCGGGTCTCGTAGGCCTTATTTATTATGAATATATTATTTTGAGGATATATTGTGAAGAATTATAAGAGCATGTTAAAAAATTTGAAAGTTTTAATTTAGATGAAATTTTATAATACGGTTAAATAAGTTTACAAGCGTTTGTGTTCTGGTAATGCCTCGTACCCTATTCTGGTGTCGAATACGGGTAAAGGGTGTTACAATAGTATTGTGACTAAGCTCTCTCCAACGACATACCATTATGAAAGCAACTCGATCACTGCTCGTCCAATGACCTTGTCATAAGTGTGTTACCCTCATAAGATATCCTTAATCTCTTTGGGATAAATCCGTTCTCTCAATATGATCCTATTTTATCTCATGGTAACCATTACATCTTCCTTCATGAAAAATCAATTACTATCAGATAGTAATCAAGTTATTCATCACAAAGACGAACAACCCGTGGCCACGTTCACTTTTCATCAACGATGTAATGCCAATGAGAGGATATCATTTACCCATGTCTCAGGCTATGAATTTTATTGTTGTGAACGACGCTATATACTGTAGAAGTCGTATACCCAACGCACCAGCTTTCGATCCCTTATCTTTTTGAAATTAGGCTTTTTCTTACATCAAAATATATGAGTAGTGCATACATAGTCCCTAATCCACTCACTATTAAGGTATGTCACACTTTAAACATAACAAGTTCATAAATCCATAAACGAATTTAGAATCTATTCTTCTTGGGTCCAATCCGATGTACTATCAGTCTAGTTAGTCACATCTATGTCTCTATCTTCTAGGAGTCATCCGCTCCGATGTCCAAAACAAAGCATCTCCCTAATTGGACTTGATATACGGCATATTAGTCTTTCAATCGATTTGCTCATTTCCAATTAGAATAAAGACATATTTAGGTCTGCCTACTAATATAAGTTGTCTTTCTGTATTACGATCCAATATTTACTTCTATTTTGCTTTGCATGCAAAAAGCATATGAGGAAAATTATACAAATTATATTAATCTGATCCATGAATTGTTTTATTAAATAACCCATTCGAAAAAATTACAAGTTTACAAACGAATATACTACATTTAGGACACCAGATCCAACACTCGGGACACCAGATCCAACATTTTTTTCCACTCATAGCAATATATATCATTAGTAGCTTAATTATATTACTTAAGCCATTAATTTTTTCATTGTTCATACATATATATATTTATTAATCATAGTTATAGATAATGATGAAAGAAAACCATTATATCCCAATATCATACCTTAATTACGGAATAATTACTTCCAAGGGCATATTTAATTACCAAGCAAGGATATTCATATAGATTAAATCAAAATCTTTTCATGTTTTCAAACTTTAGCAATTTAGTTTTTGTACTATTTAAATGATCGATTTAATTCAAATTTCACTCACTGATTTGACCCAATCATTTATGCACTCTACATTTAATTATTCTATTACAATTTAAGTAATAATTTGGTTCACTAAATTCGGTTCCAAATCAATTTTTTTGACATTGTTGAAATTCAAGTCATTACACCCATAGTTCAACTTGACCAACCCTATCCTTGTAAACCCGAATCAAACCTTAACTCTTATTTAACCCATAACAAAACCATCAAATACCAACAATAGTGGTCGACGTGGTGGCTTGATGTTGGCTCTGGGTATAGGTGCCTTTTTGTAACAACCTATTTTTCAGTGGTGTCAGAAACAGTGGTTTCAAAACCACAATTTCGACAAATGAGTTCGTAAATATTATTTAATAACATTTACAAGTTTATTTATAAAATTTTATTAAATATTAAATTGATAATTTTGTTTGAACGGTTAATAATTTAAGTATAAGGACTAAATTTATCCCATAATAAATGTATCCCTTCTAACATTTACCTCGCTTCAATCCTGAACATTTCGTCCTTCCTTAATACCATCGAATAGCCACATAACTAATTTCTATTAGCATCTCTAATGACTCCCCCAATTGCAGCTGAGTAAGGATTAAGCAAAACTGCACCATCTATATTGAGCTTAACCCAACCACTTTCCAGAGCTGACCATTTCATAATGGTAACCATAGGTCTCGCATGAAAACTAGGCGTCGATAGTGGAGAGTAACTTCTCATCTCTATTTTTTCCAATGCAACCAGAACACTTTAGGAAACAAAGTTTGCCAATCTACCTTATGACTACCACAATCCCCTATGTTCTGCAAGTCCCATACAACCCATTCATCAAGTGGTAAGGAGAAAAAAAATACTTGTTCCTGAGGTGTACAATTGTGCTCCAAACTGCCCATGAAAGGGAACAATCCCTAACAGCATGTACCGACTCATACATATTGCTACATCTCAGACAGTGGCCCTCACAAGCCATATGTCTCCTAACTTTTTCATCATTAGTTAACAACATGTTCTTCCACAATAACCAAATGAACACCCTAACCAGCTGAGGTGCCTTAGCTTTCCAAATCAATTTCCAAACATTAGAACTATCAGTTGAACCAAAGGGATGCATACCTCTATAAGTTTCTGTAGTGGACAAAGAACTTCTAGTCGCCCATCTCCATGACAATCGATCATTCCCCACATCCAGTGAAGGTGGCAACACCAAAGATATTTGCAAAACAATTAGGTTCGATAGGAAACTTCTAAGATGACTCCAATCCCAATCACCACTCTCATTGACCAAATCATAAACACGCAAGTGTCATCTAGTTTCTTGGAGCCCATATAAAAATTCCTTAAAGGGCCCACCTGACGTATCCAATTATCATTCCAAAAGTTTGTCAACGATCCATCCCTTATATTCCAATAGACATTATCCAGAACATCTTGCCAGATCCTCATTAAAGACTTCCATATATAGGAACACTTACTCATAGCAATAGAGTTCGGCAACACCCAACAATTTTTATATTTACTCCTCATAATCTTAACCCATAAATCATCAGTCTTGGTTAACAATTGGAAGCTAAGTTTCAATAGGAATAACTTGTTTTGATCAGCTAAACTTTTTACGTCTAAGCCCCCAACCTCTACCAGATGACAAAAATCATCTCATTTCAAAAAAGTCAGCTTCCTAATATCAAAAGTGGAGCCCCAAATAAAGTTACGGGCCAACTTCTCAATTTCACCACACACAGCGACAAGTATATGAACTGTAGTCATAAAGTAATTGGGAATAGATAAAAGCATTGACTTTGCTAATGTAATTATGCCTGGTTAATAGCTTCTTCGCCTCCCACCTATTGAGTCTATTATAGACTTTATTAACCACAAACTCGAATGTGCTAACCCCGACTCTCTTATGAATGATTAGAAGTCCAAGGTACATCCCGAAATCATCCACTCGTCCATATCCCACCTTCCTTCAAATATCAGAGGCTAAAGCCTTTGGAACATTAGGCGAGAAAAATATTTGAGATTTATTCTTATTCACTTTTTTACTTGAGAAGTGACAAAAAGTATTCAAAATATCATTGACAACCTCTGCCTGCTTCGAATCCGCCTCACAAAAGAGCATAAGATCATTAGCAAAAAAATAAAAGTGATAAATTTGGACCTCTCCTAGACAGCAACAAAGGCTTCCACCTCCACTTGTCAACTGCTTCATCAATTAGATGTTTCAATCTTTCCAAACATAACACAAATAAATAAGGAGATAAGAGATCTTCTTGTCGTAACCCCCGAGAAGGCCTAAATTCATCTATGAGCGCACCATTCCAAAGAACCTAAAAAGTAGTCGACGAGACACAATTCATAGATACCATGATCAACATGGATAAAATCTCAGCTTTTGAAAGTGTATCCCTTAAGAAATCCAAATAGATTTTGTCACATGCCTTCTCGAGATCAATTTTTAAAATCATGTCAGATTTTATAACCTTAAAATTCCTTAAAGAATGCACAAACTCCTAAGCAATAACAATATTGTCTAAAATGCTTCTACCCATCACAAAACTAGCTTGGTTTTATTTAGGAAGCCTCGACATTAACAGTCACAACCTATTAACAATTGTGTTAATGACAATCTTATATAAAATTGTACAAAGACTAATCGGACGAAACTTAGTGATGCTTCCCAAACCATCAACATAAGACACACCATCGAACAAACCGAAGGACCAATAGTATCCCACTGAGATTGATAAAACTTTGCATGGAAACCATCAACTCCCGGTGCCTTAAGCGGAGCCATTCCCAAGACTACTTTACCAACCTCTAAATCTATCACCTCCAGCTCGAGGCCACACTTCTCCACCAGAGATAAATCAAGAAAATGACCTTTGCATGGCAGAAACCCATCAATTTAATAATTCACAGAAAAGATACTCTTAAAGAATTCAACAAAATGTTTTAAGATTACAAGATCAAAACACCAATCAACACCATCCACATTAAGTCCCTCAATTTTGTTCCTTTTACGTCGCAAGGGTCCATCCGTGAAAGTATTAAGTATTACTATCTCCATTCATGAGCCAAGTCGATCGAGACTTCTGAAACCATAAGAGCTCTTTATGCTTCAGAAGCTCTTTCAATTCTTGTCTCAATTTCAGCTCACGAATACGAAACCTATCAGACGAATTTAACTCTAAAATCCGATGTACTTTTTTTGGCTCATGAATCATATGTATTTTACGACTAAAAATGTTGTCGTAAACACACTTATTTCAGTCTTGGACCTTTACTTGAAACTGCTCTAGAATATTCACCACTGAATCTTCAGAATTCCAGTTGCTACTAACCAACGTCCTAAATTCAGCATGGAGCATCCAACTGTCAAGACATTGAAACAGTCTAGCCCCCTAACCTGGTAAGGCTTAAGAGACACTAAGATCGAATGGTGATCAGATTTCAAACGTTGCATATTCTAAATCAAACAACCAAGCGCAAAGAAATCAAAATTCAAATTCCCCAAAGCCCGGTCCAACCATTGAGATAACTCTCATCTACTCTATGTAAAATGAGACCTACAACAACCCAAGTCTCGAAGACCATTAGTAAACAAAAACTCCTGAAAATAGGCACATCCATTCCTAAATGTAGCCGCGCAACCTATTCTTTCAAACACGTCCAAAATCGAATTAAAACCACTAGCAATAAGCCAAGGCTCATCAATTGAATCAGCCACAGAATTTAAATAATCCCACAATAGACACCTTGTTATCCTATGGGAATTAGCATTCACAGCCGAAAAGAGAAACCCTGACGAACTCTGGCCTTTATTAATCTTCACGTGCACAACCTGAGAATGTAATCCCAAAATATTAACAATAACATTATCACTCTAGAGTACTCAAATTCCACCAGAAAAACCATTTGTCCCAATTCTACAAGAATTTGAATACACCGTTCTGCTAATAATTTCATCAGCACGAAAACCACTGACCCAGGTTTCAAATAAACAAAATATATCATGACTAAACTTATGCCTATACTTGGAAGTAAACAAAAAAATTAATTTAAATCCATAAACACTTGAAATAAGAACCTAAACAGAAAGCCACAATCCAAGAACACTAACAGCTTATTGCAACTTCTCGATCAGAGTTTGCTGCCATACCCTCAACCACCGTCAATGAAAAAGTCTCCACAATCAATTGCTCCAGGGCCTGATTTAAATTACCCACAATTCCCTCCATGGTCGTCGATAACTCCATAGTAGGTTGCTCAATATAACCCATTTTACCATCAGAAGGTTTCCTCCTTTAAAGAATATCTTCTAATACAACATTCGATCCTTCCCCCATTATTTCTTTCCCTATGGCTCCAAACTTGAACAATATATTTTCCTTCCCAGACCCTGCACCATGCTAACCAACCTCAACAGTTCGAAAGACCATATGCTTTGACTTGTCCAGGCTTTAAAGAAACAACTTTGACATTCTCTTGACCCAAACTTCCATCCATACCAACACAGCCCAACAAATCTCCAACAACAAACCCACTAACAGCCTTCTTTGAAGAAAACCCAGCACCACTATTGTTGGGCTTTAAGACCCTCCCACTTGCCTTAGGCCCAAGGCTCACACTAACCCCTTTACCTTTAACCCTAACATCTTTTTTTTCTAACCCCAAAATCCCTATCAACCACAACACCCTCCTTCCTTAGTGAAGATCCCGCAAGTTTCCTTTCATCTAAAGTTGACCCTTTCCTAACCAAAATCACCGACGCACTTGCCTCCAAACCAACAACCCCATCAAGATTGACACTCTCTGTGTGATTATCGACCCTTGTCTCACCCCCCATTGGCCTCTCACATAGTGAATCTAGATCCACCTGAAAGACCACTATTATCGACACCCTTCACCTCCGATAAACTCCGTGGTTTCCCCCTCTACCGTTGTTCAACCAGCATCACTTAGCCTGTAATCTTGATTTCTCAACCTCTGAACCGCCTTGAACAGCCCCATCCCCGTTGTGGTCGATTTGCTTCGGAACACAACGCCGAGCTATGACCAAAAAGCCCGCACGTAAAACAAATGTTAGGTAACATTTCATACTCAACTCTTTGTAATCTACCATTGATTCTAATTTTTGGAATCATAGGTTTTTTTTCAAATCCATACTTACAACCAATCTAGTAAACCGCTCCCTAACTGCCGCATCAATACAAGCATCGATACGAATCACAGGTCCAATCATTCTTCCAATAGCTCAAAGCAAAAAATCAGAGTAATAGCCCTCGAATAACTCAAGTAAACAAATCCAAACTACCTGAGTATCCAATTCTCTATTGGTTGTCAAGCAAGTTTTCGGTGACAAATAATGTCCAAAGACCACCCATGGACCACCCAATAAAACTTTGTCAAAATCATCCTTATCCTAGAACTAGACAAGATAGAAATAATTTGATGTTACACAATAAAGACACCTTATTAAGGTATTGAATCCTATTTTTCTCCCTAATAATTTGATCACAACTATCAGTGCCATCTTCCTCTCAATAAACCGATGAACACTATCTGAAAACATGACTGAAACATAATTGAAGGTATTCCATTCACACACTTCAAATCAACCATCAGTAAATATTTCTTTTATGAAATTAAAATTAAAATTAAGAAATTCAACAATACCACAAAACTTGAAATTACAACTTATCACACAATATCCAAATTAATCTTAAAACAAATTGTGGGACTTCACTTCGGGTGTCAATAATACCGTACAACTTGCAAGCCACCCAGGAGTTGACACTGGTAGCCACAACCAGCATAACGCGTAACACCACAATATTCTGGTAGCCTCAACCAGATATTTCGGGTGATAATTTTAGTAGAAGCAATTCAAACTGGTTTAACAAGGGCAAACAGGTCTAGCCTAGGGGTGGCCAACCAAACCAGAAACCATCCTATGCTGTTTCGGGTTTATTTGGCGGCGTCAAATAGTTGAAGCAAATTACATAAAACAAACCCAAAACAGCATTGGATTACTATCATTCTACAACTCGACCTTAATCCAAATTATATAAATCCACATCCAACAGGTCCATTAGAGGTCCATTACGTAAGGTATTAACTTGAATAAAATATAAAATTGCAGTACTAACATATATCCAATAGCTCTTCTCTACCTCAACTAAACAGCCCTAGATCCAACTGATATGATGTTTGACCACTAATCCTTAGGACAAAATAAAATCCTTCCAAAACAAAAGAAGACAGACTGTGTTGTATTTAATGTTCCCACAATTGATTTATTGAAAAACTATGAAATTGAAGTAACTAAGTTACTTTGGGTGGGATTCAAGATTCATCTCCTGAAGGTTCAGCAATAGATCCTTTGAGTTCAAGAAGACTTTGTTGGCTGAATTTGCAATGGTCTGTGCAATTTCTCTAGAAGCTTCGATTTTCCTCAATGTTATGAATGCTGGGTTCTTTGCAATTGCTTGACCAATGAGTTGGGCACTCTTGGCTTCTCCCTGTAAACCAGAAAAAACAAATAAATTACTGTAGTAGAAAAAACAGATCAATCAACTTTATCATATTAAGCCAAATATCAGAATTTTCTGAGAACAGCAGAAAACTGACATCCAAATATGCTTCAGATTATCTTCAACGCTGTAAAGATATCAGATCTACCTAATACTCCCATTTAGCTGCATTTTATCATCAAATTTTATAGAAAAACTACCAAGGCCAGATTGTTTAGTTCCATTTTATGTATCTCACCTGTGCTCGGATAACAGCACTTTTCTTGTCCTGTTCAGCTTTTTCCACAATAAATTTAGCTCTCTCGGCTTCTTGTGCAGCCACCTGTTTCGCCTCAATTGCAGCAGTGAATTCCTTCCCAAAAGTCAGACTTGTAATGGACACATCATCAAGTTGAATGTTGAAGTAAGCTGCCCTTTCAGTCAGAATCTTCCGGATTTCCTTACTGACATTCTAAAAGCACAATAATTCAACTTCACACAATTAATATAAACCATCTACGCTATTCTTCGGGCATCAAAAATGTATGACAGGTTATCTACCTCTCTCTGTGTAATGAGTTGGCTAGCATTGTATTGAGCAACAACAGCTTTTAAAGTTTCATGAATGATTGAAGGCAGGACCCTCTCATTATAGTTCTCACCAAGGGTTCGATAAATTTCAGTTAACTGAGTTGACTTGGGGCGAGTGAGAACACGAAGCCCAATCTTGACCTGCAGAGGATACAGTTCAGAAGCAGGTTTAGTGTCTAATTAAGGCATTACTTCCTGTTAACATTTTTCTATTTTAAATTTTCACCTAATATAACTGTGCAAATGCATGTATGTTATAGCATCAAAAAGAATTTTCACCCTCTCATTATAGAGCCTTTTCATATAATTGAATGAAACATTTCGCAGGTAAAAAGAAAGAAAATTTCAAATATTGTATTCATAGTTCATATGACCATATCAGAGGCTGGATAGACACAAATAAATTAATTCTTAAAAGATGGAAGAACCGTTACATAACTTTAAAAAATGAAAAACTCAATAGGAGGTATGATATAGAAGGAAAAGAAAAGATTACGTTTAAAATTAATACTTTGTATAAAATATAGCAAGTAATAATATATTCTTTTAATTAATGTTCTTCCTTTAGTAAGCTTCGATATAGCAATTAGAAATAATATATTTATCCGATTGATTGAGGATGTAAATTCAAAATTTAAGGATTTAAACACTAAGCTTAGATTGCGTTTGGGAATTTACATTTCAAAGTATGGATTGGGATCTAAAAAAATAGAGTTGTTGAGAAATAAAACACATAAATGTAAAGTTCATGATTATTTTTCAAATTTATGGATTTGTTGGATACATAATTAGTGGTGGATTTGAAATTCTTATAGATATCTGTAGATTTGAAATACATACTTTTCTATGTAACAAACATATAATCATATTGAATCTAACTAATTTATAAATAATGCATGCATTCTACTTTCACAATTTTAATAAAAAAGAATCCAAATTTTCAAGTTCATATTTCCAAACATAACATTGCAGGACTTTCCCCGCAAAAACCACCTTCATCTTACCAGCATTAAAGCATGACGTTTGATAAAGCACAAAAATAAAATAGGGCGAGATTTTAATTTTTTAAACCCCAGATAGTATCTTTTTACATTTAGAAACTAAAAAGCAATGAGGTAATGATAGGAAAAAGTCTGTGAAAATTGAAAATCAGCATTTACCATCTGGAGATCACGACTACCGGAAGTACTCTCAACTAAATGAGGTCTTGCACGGACATCATAGATGATAGGCCTCTCAAACCATGGTATCATAAGGTGCGTCCCCTCTGAATAAACCTGCAGAACCAAGAATTAAACCTCATGACATACTGCTAGACAGAGGCTAAGTCAAAAAAAAAAGGTAAATTAGAATGTCAATGGGACAGCAGAAAAAAATTTGGTCATTCAAGAAAGGATAGCACAAGGCTGCTAGTTAATCAATTCAATATAGAAGCCATAGCCATTCTTAATAAGCAAGTTCCACAAAGCACTATAATATCCGCAAACAACAGATAAAGGGAAGGAGATGCATTTTAAATAAACATGCAAACTGGTAGAATGATTACCTTATCTTTGATGCCCAAAATCCGATTGAAAACAATTGCTCGGTGCCCTCCATCAACGTTGTAGAGACTATTGGCAACTCCATAGAGGCCAAGCCCACCAATGACTCCAATCTTAAGCAAAGCAGGAAGTGCTCCGCCTCCAGGCATCTTAGGAACTTTGAGGTTGTTGAGATTCATTTTACTCAATGCTGACAAGTTAAACATTCGATGTCAAATTGCAGAAGATTCCAAAGGTGTTAAAAAAATCCACCAAGCATCAAACAATTTTGGAACATTATATACAGAAGATGAGATAAAGATCAACCAATTAACAACTGCTAAGAAACAAAGATCTAAATGATAAACAAAGAGAGCATGCCTATATCAACATAAACCCCAATATGAGATGTCAGAGAAATGGTTTAAGCAACTCTAACTTAGGAAAAAGCAACTATGCAAACACATCCGTGTTTACACTCTCTATTGGAGAAGAAGCTCCAAAATCAACCCCCCCCCCAATCTAATTAGGATTTATAAGTCATATCTTCCAGAAAGAAGTGTAAGCACCCAAACTATTTCCTTGTCATGAAATAAAATTTATTGCCTCCACAAAGAACATAACACAGCCAATATAAATTCATTCAAAATGTTGCTAAGCAAATGGGTTTCCCTCAGCAGCGTACGAAGTTCAACAAAAGCCAGTCATTTCATCAAACCGCAAAACAATCTAGCTCTCAAAACAAGAGGCTGCCGCTTTTGACAATGGCGGGTAGCACTGCCTTGACCAAGAGAAACGAATCAACAACAAGAAAAATAAAGAGGGAAACGAGACCGCTCAATTTAGCACCCAAAAGGCTGATCACTTACGCCCAAATTTTCTAAACAAACAAACGCGACAAATATAATCTAAAACTTTTCTTTGGAAAAAAAAAAGAAGAAAGGAGGAAGAGGAAGATCGAAATACCTACAAAAAGGCCACTTTTGAAGAGAGGAATAGCGAAAGAAGAAAGGTAGGGTTTAGGGTTTTATATATTAGGTTTTGTTTTCAGTCGACCCCGATACTTGGGTTAACTAATCTTATTTACTTAATTAATTATTCCTTTGTGTATTTTTATTTTTAGATAATAAACTTTCATTTTCATTCCGTAAGGAACAGTCATACAAAGAAACCAATGTTGTTGGGATAAGATTGGCGGTCAAATTCCTCACACCATTAATCCATTTTATTGGTGACTAGATAATAATATGAAAGCTTAAATCATAATATAATCTTTCATTTATTTAACTTTTTTTATCTTACATTTGTTTTCATTTTATTTTATCCAAAAATTACTTAAATTTAATAAAAATATTTCCCATGTCTTATTTTTATTGACAACTTTTTTTTTAATAAATTAGGTTGAAAATGTTAGTACAATTGTCACAGGTTACGCATCAAAATTTATGACGAATATACATAGAACGTTTTATAGACATCAATTTATTAGATGGGATTTATTTAATCCACTTGAACTGGGAGATCCATCTACTTAAAGGAAAATTAGAGTGACCTTGGTAAATATGGAAAGTAATTTTAGAATATTTGTAATATTAGATCGTGTAAATCCTTTAAGAATCTCATTGTAGATTAAATTATATTGTTGGATATGGGGAACTCAACTATAAATAGAACTCTTGCTCTCATTTGTAATCATTCATTCTTAAGTAATATTATTTTTTTTATGGTTTCTGTTTTCTCTTTGCTTATTTCTCATTCCGTTGCTTCTGTTTTACTTTTGGTGCCTTAGAGAATTTCCATCGATAATTCTCACCTTTAAGAGTTAAGTTGACTTAAAGAGATTTGGAGCAAAGAAATTGTTTAAGGTCACACGGATTACGAGACTAACGTTATTTTTTTGTTTCAATTCTTTTATTTATTCTTCTAGCAATTATTACTTATTATAACATGTGTCCAGGAATTAGTAAAAAAATTAAATAACATATAGGCATAATATCAAATTTAAGACTCAATATTTACATTTTTTTGTCAATTTAGCTCTCTTTTCTTAAGCTAAATCGCTCTCAACCTTTAAAAAAAAAAGTCAAATCTCTTGTTTTAACAGAAAAAACAGACTAAAACATTAAAAATTTTAACGATGTTGGTGTGGCAATCAGCTTTGGCAATATAAGTGTATTTTCATACTGACATGACACTTTTTATCTTATACGATGTCAACAAATAATTTCAAAAAATATAAAAAATAAAAATATTTAAAATTCAATAAAACATAAAAAGTTCATAAAAATTAAAAAAAAACATGAAGTGCAAGTGAATTGTCATTTGAGCTACTATGTTTAAAACTTTAACGTTTAGTTAGTATAAATTTGGCATTATATCTAATATATAACATAATTTTACAAAATTGAAATCTTACTCACATCAATTGATATTTTGATATAAAGAACTCGTAAAACAAATTACGTTGGAGGTTAAAGGTTAATTCACATTTTGAGATAGAGAATTGTATAATAAAATTGAGGATGATTTGTAAAGAGGGCATAAGGGGGAGAGAGAGGATCAAACGAGTGTCCAATGGGTCATGTGGCGATCCTTGGTTAGCCGACTGGTCTCCTTAAAAGTCATCGCTGGATTGGTGGTGTGGTGTTGCTCAAGTTGTAAGTGTGTAAGTGATAAATGATAGTTGTTCTCTTGAAGTAATTTTGCTTGTCAGAAATATTAGCTCGTGTGTTTCCCAAATTCTAAATGAATAGTAATTATAGCGAAAGTAGGTTAACGGAGCCGATGATACCATACTTAGGTAGGGGTATTATATATAATAGTATACACTTTTAAAATACTAACAAATTAATTATCTTCTTTTGTAATTAAAATAAAAGCTTAGTATATTTTGATGGAAGGCCAAGTGTAATCTAGATTACACAGCAGAGCAGCTATTCCAACTTCAAGCTGAGGTACTTACATTGTATATAAGAGATTAAATTGAATACATTTATTGATTATTTAATATATTGTAAAATATGTAGAAGATGAATAGTGCAAAATAGAAAATATAGTTAAAAGGTTGAGTTGAGCGTTGGCAGTGGAGTTAAATAATTATAGCGTAGAAATTCATGGTTTAGCACCTTCATCCAATATCTTATAGAAATTCTCATTTCATTAAAATTGAATTAATCGATTAAATCGGTTCGAAATCAAATAATTAATCTAAATAAATAACATTTATTATATATAATATATATATAGCTCAGCCCTAATATATAAATAATTAATATATGTAGTATTTATAATGTCTTATTTGTTGTTTTCAACTCCATTTAAAGTTTTTTTAAACTATTAAATAAAAAAGCATTAGTAATGTATTTTTTTATATGTTTTATACTTATTTTAATCAAAAAATAAAAACATATAAATTTTAGTTAACTGACCGAATTAACCGAAATATTTCAATTCGGTTAATGTATTTGAAAAAAATTTCAATTTGATTAACGGTAAAAATTTTTCATATTTCGAATAATTTAATTTAAGTATTAACCGATCCAACTGTTTTAACACTTAATAAAGAAAAGGGAACAAAGATAATTGCATTATTTCATCCAAACGTTAGTGCCTTCGAATGCAAATTCCGTCGTAACAAATTTAATTAACGTTATTTAATAAATATAATTAAGAAATTAATTTCTTGATTTTATACCATTTCAGCATTCCTTACTGCATTTTTCTATTATCATCCTCTAATTACATTTAAATGTTTTAATTTAATTAATAATAGCAAACCAAAACAAAAATATGGTATTTTTTTTTATACATAATCCTTTAACGTTGTAAATTACTTTTCCCCCTAAAATCTATATACACGTCGCACGCTTTTCTCTTTTTCTTTTAAAATTTATTTTATTTTATTATAATTTGATCCTACAATTTTCTAAAATTATAAATTAATCTATTTAACACGCGTTTTTTCAGTTTATCCTTTCTTTTAATTATAAGGTAATGGTCAAATTTTAATTTTGACCTTATATTATGTTGAAACTTAACATTAAATCTAAATATTTTAATTTTTATTTAATTTGATTCTTTTACTTTTAGAATATCACTATTTAGTATAAATAAATGATATTATTAACTACTTCAATTAAAATATTAACATTAATTATTTTAGAACACTACAATAAAAAATAATTTTATTATAACGAGTTTAAATGAATATTTTTAAGAATAAATCTTAATCAATATTTTTAATATTAATTTTACCATTATATAATTATTAATAAATATTTTTTTATTTCAAAATTTCACACCAATAAATTTATTAAAAGAAATTCTAACAGCCGTAACTATTACATCTAAATTTTTAAATTCTTCTAAATTTCTAAAACTAAACATAGAGACAGAAATTTCAAATTGACGAAATAAAAAAAAAATTAGAGCATATTACAACTTAAGATGATTATACATATTTCAAAAATATCAGTACATCACATCACATCAAATGAATGTGATTGATTGGGTAGATGCATGAATCAATCTTCATCTCAATAATTTTATATTCAAACCCTAATTGGTGAACTAATTAGAATATTGGTATCCGTTTTCTCTTTTTGTTGCCTTCCTAATTAAAATTAAATAGTAAAAAATTAATTTTGATTCTTTTTCGTACTATCAATACTTGCCTTTTTTATATGGTATCTAACATTACTAAATCTAATTTCAACAAAAACGAGTTAAATTTGATGTGAAAAGGAAAACCCCAAAAAAATGATCTTTGCTTATTGAACAACCAGAGGCTACATAAATTAGGAAGGGCCGATTCCTGTTTTTATTTGCTATTCTCAGCTTTGCTTCATCTCTGTTACACCCATGGCCTCTTCTTCAATCCAACAAGGTAACCCAGTTGACTCTCCTTTCATCCATCTTTAATTTTACATCATTATTTCTGTCTATTTTTTTCTTACTTTTTTGTTACAAAGTTTCTTCCTTTAGCTTAAAAGTTAACTTTTTGATTCTGGGTAACTGATTCTTTCTTCAAAATGCTTAAATTTATTTTTAAAAATAGAAAATGAGCTTAATTCAGCTGAAAAAAGATGTTCCTTTTAATCTTTTTTTAATTGAATTTTAGCTTAAATTGACTGTCTGAAAGAATATTTGAGTACTATTGAACATAGACAATATAGTTTTAGCTATCAAGTTCAGATCTTGTTTGATCCAAAAATACAGTTCATATCTTCATCCGTTGGAGCTTAATTAGAAAACAGAGATGAGACTTTGATGGGAATTAGGTTTCTTTTTTTTGAAAATTTTTCCTAGTTTTATTTTGAAATTATGAATTAAGATGAAGTAGTGGAAAGTGACTTAATTTTTATGATTGCTTCTTTGGTAGAAGCGGAAGAAGAAGTTAATGTTTGTTGCGTTTTTGGTTGATGGGGTTAATTATATCATTTCTATGAAGGATTATGAAAAAATTGTGGTTTGTTTAAGAATTATTGGAATTGATGATTGATTGTTTAGGTGGAGAAATGGATCTAGAGGAAGGACTAGGTACTCCACAGCCAAGTTGGAATCCAGTCATTGAAGCGTCAAAAATGCCATCCCCATCGTTGACTTCAACAGCTCCGACCCTGATCCTACCGAGTTCCGCAAAGTGTATTGATAGGATGGCGAGCAGCCTCTCCTGTTCAAGTATCAACTCGGCAACACCATCACCGTCCTCAACAGTAAAGGCCCCAGCTTTGGTCCTATCGAATTCCAGCAAGCGGATTGACAGGATGTCTAGTAGCCTCTCCAGTTCCAGTTCCGGCACTGCCGAACCCTCGGTAACACCATCACCATCATCTACAGCAACAGCCCCAGCTCTGGTGCTATCGAATTCTGGCAAGCGCATTGATCAGGCTGGCAAAAAGAAATATGTGAAGCAGGTAACAGGTCGCCATAATGACACTGAGCTGCACTTGGCAGCACAGCGTGGTGACCTGGCATCTGTAAAGCAGATTCTTGCAGATATTGATTTGCAGATGATGAGGACTGCAAGTGGGGAAGATCTCGACATGGAGGTCTCCGAGATTCAAGCAAGTGTGGTGAATGAAATAAATGAATTGGGTGAGACAGCCTTGTTTACTGCTGCTGATAAAGGATATCTTGATGTTGTCAAGGAGTTGTTAAAATACTCTAATAAAGAGACTGTGACTAAGAAGAATAAAACTGGGTTTGATCCCTTGCATATTGCTGCGAGCCAAGGGCACCATGGTAATGATCTTGAGCTTTTCGTTATGTGATTTTGCTTATGGTGATTTTCTTTTATTGGTTGTTCGAGTTCTTAAACCGTATATGTGGGCGAAGACTAGTGAACAATTTTGACTATTCTGTTACGTTAGATAGCTCAGAAAATGTAGGAAAACAAGAGGGCTAAATTAAAAAAAGAAAAAATAGGGGTTGCTTTTACTAGATTGCCTTCAACTAATGTCATCTTTAATCTATCTAGTAGTTTATTCACTTCATTAATTATTAGGGAACAGAATTTGTTAAAATCATAGGGTTAACTTCAGTATATTGATGTGCACTTGCTCGAGAAATGTTTTGAGGCACAGTATTTTGTGCCTTACTATATAACTTCCTCCGGGAACAGTCTGCTGCACCCTTATGTTATGAATGTTATTATGAGGCACTATCACTTCTCAACCTTCAGGACAACTTTCATCATTTTGTTTGTCTATGATATGGACTCTAAATAGTGAATAAATGAATGCCTGCAGTATTGATTTGCGGTAGGATGGAACACTAACCCGGGTTCTTCCTGTGCAGCTATTGTCCAAGTGCTGCTAGATCATGACCCTAGTCTGTGCCAGACTTTCGGGCCATCGAATGCGAACCCCCTTGTCTCTGCAGCTACCAAAGGGCATACGGCGGTAGTCAATGAGCTGTTATTGAGGGATGGTGGCTTGCTAGAGAGTACAAGATCAAATGGGAAAAACGCATTACATCTAGCTGCTCGACAAGGGCATGTTGATGTCGTAAAAACTTTGCTATGCAAATATCCTCAATTGGCAAGAAGAACCGACAAGAAAGGACAGACTGCATTGCACATGGCTGTTAAAGGACAGAGCTGTGAGGTTGTGAAGTTGCTTCTCGAGGCAGAAGCTGCTATTGTGATGCTTCCGGACAAGTTTGGGAACACAGCATTGCATGTAGCCACTCGGAAAAAGAGAGCTGAGGTACAAATATCCCTCGAGATTCCGGGATCTTCCCAAAAATGTATTTTGTGACATTCCAATTTCATTAGATCTAGTAAATGGTACCCATGATTTTGTATATTTTGTGACATTCCATGCAATTTTCTGTAATCGGTTTGTCTAATTGAATCTTCTGATTTCTTTGCAGATAGTAAGTGAGTTGTTGCGCCTACCCGATACAAATGTCAATGCACCCAACCGAGACCATAAAACAGCCCTAGACATAGCTGAGGGGCTTCCCCTCTCTGCAGAATCCTCGGATATAAAGAGCTGCCTTTGTCGTTGTGGTGCTCTCCGAGCTAACGAACTGAATCAACCGAGAGATGAGTTGAGGCTGACGGTGACACAAATTAAGAAAGATGTCCACACACAGCTCGAACAAACCAGAAAAACCAACAAAAATGTTCATAATATCTCGAAGGAACTCAGAAAACTCCACCGGGAAGGAATTAACAATGCCACGAATTCAGTGACTGTAGTGGCTGTTCTATTCGCAACAGTTGCTTTCGCTGCTATATTTACTGTGCCAGGAGGGGATCAAGATAGTGGAGTCGCTGTGGTGGCAAGCTCTTGTTCTTTCAAGATTTTCTTCATCTTCAATGCTATTGCTCTCTTCACGTCTTTGGCGGTTGTGGTGGTGCAAATTACGTTGGTTAGAGGTGAAACAAAAGCGGAGAAACAGGTCGTGGAAGTGATTAACAAGTTGATGTGGTTGGCTTCGGTCTGTACTTCGGTTGCTTTTATGGCCTCCTCGTATATAGTGGTTGGGCGGAAACACGAGTGGGCTGCGATTTTGGTTAGCGTGGTAGGGGGTATGGTAATGGGTGGGGTTATCGGCACCATGACTTACTATGTAGTGAAATCAAAGAGGAGTAGAAGGAAGAGGGTAAAGAATTCGAGGAGGAGTGGATCCAACTCTTGGCACCGTTCGGACGCGAGTAATTCCGAAGTTGAAGTTGATCGGATTTATGCTCTCTGATTTCGAAAACGGGAAGGGAGTCCAATTACATAGAAGATGGGATTTAAATGAGGAAGGCTTCATTTGGAATGCCGGTGTTGGTTGTTCATAAGCCGATACGAATTCAGATGTGGTGGGCCAGTCAGCATTGTGGAGGATTTTTAACTGCGCCTTGAAAATGTAGGATTAAACTGTTTTTTGGCACAAAAGGAACAATGATTCCTGAAATTAAACAAACATTTTGCGCCCAGTGGGTGTGAGTAAATATTAAAGAGAGGTAAATGGGATTGTTTTTTAAGTAGACAGCCAGGAGGTTTGTCTAGAATCTGCCACCTTTGAAAGAGTGTATAATAGCTATTTATCAAAGTTGTGGGATGTAAAAATGCATCAGTAGGAGAGCATTCTGCCTTAGGGGAAGCATCTACGTGAGCGGGAGCGAACAAAGCGGAAGCAAGAATGTCGGCTTGAGTAATAAATGCTGCAACAACCACCCCCAACTCCAACTTTTGGGTGCTCAAAATTTTCATATAGTTAAAGATATTTTTCTAATAAAAAATTCCTTTTCATAACAAAACAAATATTCGTGGTTGTAGAATATAATCTTAGTATGCTTATGCTAAATAAATTAATAGAGAAGAAATACTTTCCAAATTAAAATTATTTAAAGGAGGCTGCTGGAACGCATAAAATAATCTGACGAATTAAAATATGTATTCAGAAAATAATTAATAATACATGTTTAATTAAAAACTAAAAGAGAGTTATTAGATAGGGTTTCATGTATTGACAATAATTAGCTTTATATCCTTGCCGACATACTTAGAAAAACAACTCTATTTACAAAAATGTATTAGTTTATGATTTTGTTTAGTTATATTAGAGTTGAGTGACTTGAATTTTTATTAAAATAAAATATAGTGGTAAAATAAAATAAAATAAAATAAAATAAAATAAAAGTAAAATTCATATAGAACTATATTTCTTTTATTTGACATTAATTAGAATAATGTTTTTCAACCTTTAAATAGATGTAGTTGAAACTCCTCTTGTATCATTCGAATTTCAACATTAGTGAATTTCCTTCTCCTTGCTCGTGGTTTTTTTTTCGAAAGAATTTCTACGTAAAATCTGTGTGTTCTTATTTTTCTTTATTTTTGCTTTGCGATCGTTCTATATTGTCATTATCGATGTTCAGTTTTTACAAACTAGTATCAAGAGCTTTTCGAGTTGCTTGTCTCGATCACGGTAATGGCGACACTGAAGTATAATATTTCGTTGTTGGATCGCAACACTAGATTAACGTTATGGAAGATAAAGATGCAGACAATTCTTGTGCAGATGGATTTGAAGGATGTCCTACTAGGGATAGATAAGATACCTTCGACATTGACGGAGGAAAAGAAGAAGCGTAAAGATCGAAACGCTTTGACACAATTACATCTGCATCTGTCAAATGAAATTTTACAGGACGTGATGAAGGAGAAGACCACTGCTGCTTTATGGGCAAAGCTGCAGTAGCTATGCATGTCGAAAACTCTAATTAGCAAGTTGCATATGAAGCAGCGTCTTTATGCTTCATTTGAAGGAAGATGCATCTATGCACGAACACTTAACTGTGTTTAAATAAATTCTCTCAGATCTAAAGGCCATAGAGGTTCGGTATGATAAAAATATTTAAGGTTAATTCTACTTTATTCGTTGCCACCGTTTTATTCAACATTTAGAGATACGATTTTTTATAGTTGTGAATCTCTCATAGTTGATGAAGTCTATGCTTCATTAACCTCGTATGACAAGATGAAACATCTTGTGGTTAGATCTGACTCTCAGGGAAAGAGTCTCGTTGTTCATGAGAGACAAGAACAAAATACTGGTGGTAATCGTGGAAGGACACAAGAACGAAATTCTTACAGTAAATCTAAGGTTAGATCGAGATCTTTAAACAAAGGTAAAACCTATAACTTCTGTAGGAAGAAAGGGAACATTAAATCTGAGTGCTATAAGTTACAGAACAAGATCAAAAGGGAGGCTACGAATCAAAAGGGAAAACAACTAGAACAATCCGGTGAAGCTGATGTTGTAGAAGACTACAGCAATGGTGAACTCCTAGTTGCTTCTGTCAACAACTCTAAAGTGAGCGATGAGTGAATCCTCGATTCTAGTTGCACCTTCTATATGAGTCATAATTGGGATTAGTTTACAACATATGAAACAGTTTCTAAAGGTGTTGTTTTGATGGAAATAATGCTTCATGTAAAATCACAAATATTGACACGATCAAAATTAAGATGTTTGATGGAGTCGTCAGAACACTTAGTGGCTTACGACATGTACCAGAATTGAAGATGAGTTTGATTTCGTTGAGGATTTCGTTGAGTACTCTTGATTCAAAAGGGCACAAGTACATAGTTGAAAGTGGGGTTTTGAAGATTAGCAAGGGTTCCCTCGTTGTGATGAAAGGGCAGAGAAAGACTACCAAGTTATATGTTTTGCAAGGTTCTACTGTTACTAGTGATGCAGCCATCGCTTTCTCTTCCTTGTCAAAAGATGATGTTACTAGACTTTGGCATATGCATCTAGGGAATATGAGTGAGAACGACATGACAAAATTAAGAAAAATAGAACTTCTTGATGGACAAGGCATTAGCAAACTAAAGTTTTGTGAACACTACATTTTTGGGAAGTAAAAGAGTGCTCGTCACCAGAGGAATCCATAACATGAAAGGAATGTTGGATTATTCATCCTGATCTTTGGGGACCATTTAGAGTGCTTTCGAAAGGTGTCGTTAATTATATGCTGACGATTATTGATGATTTTTTCAGAAAAGTTTGGGCATTCTTTTTAAAGTAGAAAAGTGATGTGTTTTTCGTACTTAAGATTTGAAAAACTATGATCAAGAAGTAAAAAGAAAAACAGATAAAACATCTCCGCACAGATGATGGCTTGGAATTCTGTTCTGATGTGTTTAATGAATTGTAAAAATTAGAAGGGATCGTGAGACACTTGACAGTTCATCATACTCCACAGTAAAACGGCGTTGCAGAACGAATGAATAGAAAAATCATGAAAAAGGTTCGATGTATGTTGTCGAATGCTTATTTACCAAAGTCGTTTTAGGCTGAAGTAACCTCTACTGCATTTTTTGATTAGCCAGTCTCCTTCCATTACCAATAAGAAAAAGACTCCGCAAGAGGTATGGTCTGATAATCTTGCTAATTATTCTGATTTGAAGATTTTTGGGTGTCCCGCGTATGCTCATGTTGATAATGGAAAATTTAAGCCTAGATCTATTAAATGTGTTTTTCTTAGTTATAAGGTAGGTGTTAAAGGGTATAAGATATGGTGTCCTGAAATGAGGAAAGTTGTAATTAGTAAAGATGATATTTTTAATGAAACTACTATGCTACCTAACTTACCTCTTAAAGACTCTTCCAATAAAGACTAGTAAAGTTCAAACACACATGTGAAGTAGGTGGAGCTTCAGATTGATCTAAGATCTACAACAGTGTCTACTTCTCAGGTTAAAACAAAAACTCAGAATAGAGTTGCTTCTTCACCACAGTTACCACCATAATATTTTATTTTCAAGAATAGACCTAAAAGAGAAATTAAACCTCCAAAAAGGTACGTCAAGGCTGATCCTACTTATTCAGAGGCAGTTAGCTGTGAAAATTCAGGAAAATGGATGTTTTCCATGCAAGAAGAGATGGAATCACTCCATAAGAATAGAACATGAGACCTAGTGAAGCTCCCTAAGGGTAAAAAGGCTGTTCGTTGTAAATGGGTGTTCAAGAAAAAAGAAGAGACTCTAGGAGTTGAAGAACCCAGATATAAAGCAAGACTAGTTGCAAAAGGTTACAGTTAGATTCTAGGTGTAGACTTCACATATGTGTTTCCTCCAGTTGTTAAGCATAGTTTGATTCGAGTCTTGTTTGGTGTAAACTCAAAATTATATAGGGTTTTTCTATATATTTTTACCACCTTTTTACTTAATTATTATGCTTATCTCGAGTAATTATTAGTGAAATAAATGAATTTTACTTAATTAGTAATTTTAGACATGAATTTGGAAAGTATGTGCAATTATGCTTAATTACATGATTTTCATACATATTTTATATTAAATCATGTTAATTTATTAATGTATGTATTTTCACTATGTAGGTAGGCTATTAGAGACATGATTTAAATAAATAAAATATGGTCATGCACAAATTATCCATGTGGACGACAAGACCGTGTAATTTTGGGCATGGGGTTGACTACTTAACCCAGTAAAGAATGTGATAAAAGATGGACATGTCTACTAAGTAGACCTGTCCATGGGCCGGGTCGGGCCGTGTTCGGGCCGGGCCTATAAAAAATTTTAGCCCGTTTACTAGGCCCAGGCCCGAAATATGGGCCTAAGATTTTGCCCAGGCCCGGTCAGGAGAAAAAATATGGGGCCCGAGCCCGGCCCGACCCATTTTTAATTAAAATTAAAATTATTTTTTTAATAAAATTAAAACTAATTGTTATTAAAATTAATTGTTAGTAAAATTATCAAATTATTAATTGTTAATTGTATTAATTGTTGTAATAAAATCTAACATTTGATTAGTAAATTTATCAAATTATTAATTGTATTAATTGTATTAATTGTTGTAATAAAATCTAACATTTGATTAGTAAATTTATCAAATTATTAATTGTATTAATTGTATTAATTGTTGTAACAAAATCTAACATTTGATTAGTAAAACAAACTTGATGTTTTATTATTATTATTTTATAACACTAGTCAAGGAAATGAAAGTAAATAAACTTAAAATAAAAAACTATTATATTTTAAAAATAAATATATATATATATAATATTTTTGGGCCGGGCCGAGCCGGGCCCGGGCCAAAAAAACTTGCCCGAGGCTTGGCCCATCTTTTAAACGGGCCTAAATTTTTGCCCAAGCCCATATTTCGGACCTATATTTTTACCCAAACCCTTCCATATTTTGGGCGGGCCGTCGGGCCGGGCGGCCATGGACAGTCTACTACTAAGGTATTGGACTGAAAAAACCGTCCAATAAGGGGAATTAAAAGCCCAATTTCGGAACTTGATGTTGGCTGCCCAAAATTTGTTTTGGGATATTTAATTGAAGGTCCCTACAGTTGGAAAATAATCAAAATTCAGTCCAACAACTTCTCTGTTGAAATCGTCCACTCTATAGCTATTTTTAGCTTGAAATTCGAATTCAAATTAAGAAGACTTGGTCATCCCTTTTCCTTAAAGCATGGTCGATCACATAAGAGAGGGAAGGAAGGAAATTTAAACCTACTTTTAGTAAACTTAAACCTTTATCTTCACCTATAAGTACCTTGCTATTCATCACTTTTCCATCATCCCTCATCACTCAACATTCATCTCTCACTCATATTAGTTTTCTCTCAATTTTTTTCCCTTTTTCCCTTGCATAGCCGCCCATCCCCTCTCTATTCTTTAGCCTTAAAAGCTTTTCAAAGGCACTTTTTAGTCAGCTACCTTCTAAACCCTTAGCAAAAGAAGCTTTAATCAAAACGGAGGAGTGCTTTAGTCAGAATAGAACCGAAAGACTGCTAAACTGAGTAGAGTTGAGCACATCAATTAGAATAGATCCGAAAGGTTGCTGAACTGAGTAAACTCTTTCCTCTTTTCATTTATTTTAAACATGTTTACTTTGTATTTTATGTTTTTGACATCAACTATGAAGTTTTAATTCCTATCTGCTAGGATGATTATATTAATTTAATGAGATTTATTTAATTCATGTTAACATATTTTGTGCCTCGGTCGATTATGTTTTCAATTAATATCATGATGTATTTCATTCATACCTGATTGGGTGCACTCAGATTAGCTGAGCGATCTTAACTAGACAACGACTAGTAGACGCATAATTGAAAAGTGCAATGCTTAATTTAGGTCATTAAAATCGACTAAGTTAAGGTTCATAACATCTTTAGATAGTTTTATTATCTTGCATGGTTTTTAGATTTATGTAATTAAACTATTGCAAACATAAATATCCCTGTAACCTTGCATAATTGCTAAGGAATCCTTAGTCTAATATGATCAGTAACATGCATATTTAACTAAATAAAACATCCGAGAGGACTTAATTTGGTTTCCAAACCCATAAAAGCTCAAGTTGCCATGGAAGTAATTCTGAACATGTTAGCATGATGAAAGTAAGTTGATTTTACAATTGGTTACATTTGGTATTGTGGCCATGTATGATTTGGAGCTTGAGTAGTTAGATGTAAAAACAGCGTTCTTGCATGGAGAACTTAAGAAAGATATTAACATGCAACAACTAGAGGGTTTTACAATCCTAGAAAATAAGAACTATGCTTGCTTGTTGAAAAAGTCCCTTTATGGTCTGAAATAGTCACCAAGGCAGTGGTATAAGAGGTTTGATTCATTTATGACTACTCATGATTCCAAAAGAAGCAGTTTTGACAGTTGTGTTTATTTTAAGAAAAACAATGATAGTTCATTTGTATATCTACTCCTTTATGTTGATAACATGTTGATAGCAGTCAAAGATAAAGGAGAGATAAGAAAGGTAAAAGCCTAACTTAGTAAAGAATTTGAAATAAAAGATTTGGGAGCAGTAAAAAAGATACTTGGGATGGAGATTCTCAGAGATAAAAAAGCATGTAAATTGTACCTAAGTCAGAAAGGGTACATTGAGAAAGTTCTTTATTAGTTCAATATGCAAAGTGCGAAGCCTGTTAGTACTCCATTAACAGCCCACTTCAGACTTTCATCGGCTTTGTCTCCGTGATTAGATGATGGGATTGACTACATGTCACATGTTCTATATTCTAGTGTAGTGGGATCTCTTATGTATGTTATGGTTTGCTTACATCCAAATTTATCATATGTAGTTAGTGCAGTTAGTAAATACATGGCTAATCCTGATAAACAACAATAGAAAGCAATTCAGTGGATTTTTATATACTTACGAAGTACTACTGATGTTTGCTTGCAGTTTAGAAAAACTAGAGATGGAGTCATTGAGTATGTTGATTCTGATTTTACTGGAGACCTTGATAAAAAAGATCATTCACAGGGTATGTCTTTACTATTGGGGGTTGGACAATCATTTTCAAAGCCACTTTGTAAACTACAGTTGCTTTGTCTACTACTCACGTTGAGTACATAGCGATTAATAAGGCTTGTAAAGAAGATATTTGGTTAAAGGGACTCTTTGGTGAACTCAGTAAAGACCTTTAGATCAATACAGTGTTTTGTGATAGTTAGAATGTCATCTTCCTTACGAAAAATCAAATGTTTTATGAGAGAACAAAGCACATTGATGTTCAATATCATTTTGGGAATGATATTATTGCTCGTGGAGATATTTTTGAGAGCAAAGTTAGTACTTATGAAAATCCTGTAGATATGATGACTAAGTCATTTCCTATAACCAAGTTTGAGTATTGCTTGGGCTTGGTTGATGTTCATTGTTGAAGAATACCCCTTAAGGGGTTTCATGGAAGAGGTGGAGAACTTGTTCATTGAGATTTCGAGGTGAAGAACTTGTTCGTTGAGAACTTGTGTCAAGGTGGAGATTGTTAGCGTTGAGTGACCAAATCCTTATTAAAATAAAATACAGTGGTAAGATAAAATAAAAGTAAAGTAAAATCCATATAGAATTATAATTCTTTTGTTTGACATTGAATAGAATAATATTTTTCAACATTTCTACACTTCATCTATTTGACATTGATTAGAATAAGCTTTTTTAACCTTTAAATAGATATAGCTGAAACTCCTCTTGTATCATTCGAATTTCAACATTAGTGAATTTTCTTCTCTTCTGCCTGTGGTTTTTCCCCGAAAGGGTTTCCATGTAAAATATGTGTGTTCTTATTTTTCTTTCTTTTTACTTTGCGATTGTTTTATATTGTCATTATCGACGTTCAGTTTTACAGGTTAAATTTTACTATTACTTCTAATGCTTTACAAAAGTTGTGAAGTTAGTTCATGTACTTTAATTTGGTCATTTTTTATCCTTGTATTTTTCAAAATTTAAAATTTTAGTTCTCACCAAACAATAACTGTTAAATTCATTAAGTTAAGCTCTTCTATTTCGTAAATCTGATGTGGCAAACATATTATCATACGTGTAATGTCATGTCGAGCTTGTTATTTTCACGAAAAATCTAGTTAGTGAATTAACAACTATCATTAATGTCAAAATTGATAATTCAAAAGTTGAAAAATATAGGGAATTAGAATGACCCAATTAGAGAATATCTCAACAAAAAAATATTTTCAATACAAATTTTAGATGAAATAACCAAAATGCCCTTATGTGGAAAATTTGCATTTTAGCCCCTTTTTTACCACTTATTACATTTCCTTCACAACAAATTTGACACTTATCAAATTAAACCTTCATAAATCATATTTTCTCTCTACTATATGTCCATGGATGGTTAAAATTACACTTATTCCCTTTCAACAGTGAAAATGGAAAAGTTGCAAGTTGGTCATTATACTTCCCAATCTCTTCAAATTTAGTCCAAAAGTGATTTCCATTGTACTAATTCATATTTCAAGTCATTCTCATGCCAAATAATCATCAATACCTCATATTTTCTCGATTTGCTCAAAATGCATTTGTCCTCCAACTTCTCAAAATTTACAATTTGGTCAGTTTTCCACATTTTGACATTTGCAATTTTCTACATCAATTTCTATATTCAATATCAATTTAATTCCTTATGAATTCTCTTTATCTTACTCATTTCCACATTTTCCTAAAAGTTCATTGAACATGATCTCAAAACAGTACCAAATATTGTATAGGAAATTTTGGGGCGTTACAAGTCAAATTATGGTAAAAATAAAACCTATTATATGAGGCTTTGCCTTGTTGGCTTTAACTTTTTAGATACTACCTGCAATCTCTAATGGACATTTGGTAACGCAAAGATTTTCTAGGGCTGTAAGATTGTTTGTCCCCTATGTGTTTCGTTTATAGAGTTTTTTATATGTCGATCGTTAAGCAGTGACCTTCCTCGACACTAACTATTAAAATATTTGGCATGTGCCTGAGCATGAACTTTTTAGATTTCATCACTTTTTACAATCTTGTACGCCATCTCGTAGAGGGAGGATAATCTAGTAGGTGGCTTACTGATTAAATCATACTTCAAAAATTCGTAGCTTGTACTTGACACGAATGCTTGGATAGTGAAGTCATCTGACACCCCCATTTGTTATCATTGTCACAACATTAAACCTGTAGATCAATTCTCAAAGGGTTTCATCTTCTTTTTTTTGGTTGACATGAGATAATTTGTAGATTGTTGCAGTATCTTGTTAGCCAAGAATCTGCTTGTAAACAAATCGACTAATGCTCAAATGCTCAAATGCTCAAATAGAGTTTTTTTAAAGTGATAAATACCAAACATTAGCAGAGTCCTTAAGAGTAATGGAAAATGCTCAACATTTAACTTTATCTAATGTACTAAAAATGTTCATGTAATTGTTGTAGTATTCCAAATAGCCTTGTAGGTTACCACGACCACCATAATTCACCTTGGGAAACTTGAACGTTTGGGGTACGTGGTGTAAAAACACTTTTGATGCTAAGGATTCGTTTGAATAATTCTAGGGTAAGTCGACTGATTCACCTTTGTAGAATTCTTCAAAAGTATCCTTTCTTCAAATGTATTCTCATTCTCATAGCGAATCTGTTCTTGCCACTGGTTCACCACATAATTTTCATGTCGCAGTCTATGTTGTCCTTCATGAGATGATTGTACAGTCTTATCTTCCTACTCTCGAGGACTCTGTTGCTAACCATTCTTAGTGGCTCTTAGCTCTTCAATAACCTTTTCATTTTTTTCATTCTTTTGATCTATTTGGCACTGGCGTTTATATTTCTCTTGGAAAAGTCTTTGTCGTTCTTGGTTGATTCTTTATTGTGATGACAACTACTCCTCGAGCACCTTTATTTTTTCCTACATTTTTTTAAACTGTTGGGAGCTTGAGTGAATATTTTAAGAGGTTTGGTTACTTTGTGAGGCATTGGAGTGACTTTAGGGATATTGGTTGTAATACCAAAATAGTGGAAACTGATAATATATGCGTATAATGGATTCTAGGTTGTTTTCCTAGTGCTAGTTTAGGATTGGTCTTGGGTGGATTTCTTATGGGTTTTACTTTTCAAGATGGGGATTCACCTCCCTAACGCCAAAGGCATCTGAAGCTTGTGAGCCATGAACGTCCACGCTCACTGTACCAATTGTTGATACTAAGAATTAACAATGTGGAGAGCCATCACTAGGTTAAAGGTGTCATGTGAGAAGAGTGAAAAAGAGAGATTGTTTAAGGGAAAAAGAGATAAGGAGTTTTTTCATATCCTCATTTTCTATTAAGGTGAGAAGGATTTCATATGAGACGTTTGGAATGTCACGTGTTGACATCTTGAAACATTCCATACCTGACCCGATCGCCGGGTCTGAGTTACTGGATGCCACATTTGTTTTCGAAGCAACTATGATCTCAATACAATTTAATGTAACAATTTATACATATTATTTTATTCAATACTTCATTATAACATGTTATATAATCAATTCCGAGGTTAAAATAAGCTTACGGAAGCTCTTTTAATCACTTGAGGTTCAATAAGGACCAAAATAAAAAAATTCAAACTATGGGGTTAATTTCATGACTTTGGGGGGTTCCAGGTTGCGAGGTAACTCACTGTCCATTTCTCGTCATGAAATTAAGGACCCAACGGCGCGACGAGATATTTTGCTTTCACAAGGTCCATATGATGCTGATTCACAATCACCTAAACAATTTACCAATTACAACATTTGAATCATTCTTACCATATTATACCATTTACATACATAATGTACAACTAGATGTGCTCATGGGTCGGACCAGGAAAAAAATTTCGGCCCGAATCCTAGGCCCGGACCTGACCCGGCCAGAAATATGGGCCTGAGATTTTGTCCAGGCCCAGCCCGGAAAAAAATTCCTAAGCCCGAGCTCGGCCCGGCGCTACCTATTTTTTAATAAAACACTAAAAATTTATTTTAAAAATAAAAAATTTAAAAAAAGTATTTTAGTATTTTTAAAATATTTTAAAATTAAAAAATTAAAAATATATATTTATTATATTTAGGCCGGGCCAGGTTGGGCCCGAGCCTTAAAAGCAGTGCCCGAGGCCCGGCACGTTTTCTAAACGGGCCTCATTTTTTTGCCTAAGCCCATATTTCGGGCCTATATTTTTACCCAAACCCTCCCATATTTCGGGCCGGGCCGCCCGGCCCATGAGCACCTCTATGTACAACCAAATGCTTAATTCAAGTTAACATTAGCTACTGATGTTCCAAAGTGACCATTTATGATACAAAAGTGACTCAAAACATAGGTACATGCCATCTACCGAGAACATAAGGAAACTTTATAAACTTGTTGAGTCGAAAGCTACGGATTGGATGCTAAATCACTTCTCGGGACTTTAAGATCCACCCAAACTTCATTAGTTAATGGACTAATTTAGCAATTACACTTATTTGCTTTGATGGTTGGTGAAGGATGATGTATGTTTCCACAAAGTTAAGTTAAACATACTTATCTTTCAATAATTAAAGATTAATAATGCTGCTAATTGAGGCTAATTAATAGTTAAACTTGGTATAAAAAGAAAAATAAAAAGGAAATGAAAGACACACTCTCTTTCTGCCCAAAACCAATTCAAAGAAGAGGAAATAGGGTTTCCATTTTCCAAGCTTAGGTCTTTCAATTTCTAAGGCAATTTAAGTCATTTTCTTGTAATTTTTATGTCTTTGAGATCCTGGGAGCTTGATTTAGCTAACCCGTGGATCAATTTGTAAAACTGTTAAAGTTTACAAAAGTTTCCATTGTTGAATCTTGAAATTTTTGCTACTAAATTGATAGGTTTTGAGCTTAGCTATGAAAAGGGACTAGTTTGTAAAGAAAAATGAGTAATTTTGAACATAGGGACTTAAGTGTAATAATTTCAATTTTAGCATAACATTTCTATAAATATAGGTTGTTGAGGTCTGTAGAAGGATGAGATTGAGATTGGTTTTAAAATCGAAGCTCAAATTTCAAATTTATAACAATTTCGATTTTAGGGACTAAATTGAATAAAATGAAAAACTTTAGGGAATATCTGATCAATGGAATTGAACAGATATATAGTTTAGTATGTTGTTAAATGATGTTTTGAATTGATAATTGAATTATATTATGGTTTAGATCGAGATTTAAACCAATCAGAGGATATTCACAAAAAAGGAAAAATTATGGATTAGTCCCTAACACCTTTTCAGTTTTCACTTTTTCCAGGTAAGTTCATATAGAACTTATTATGTTAATTTAATTATTTAAAAATTATAATATCTTGCTTTTTAGTTGAATTGTTGTGGAAATGTTAAGTTGTAACACTACGTGGATTAAATTGCAAAGTATGTAATATAGAACATTTTTTAATAAATATGTGGCGATTGATGGTTATGAAATATTTATATAGTAAAGCGATGTGTATAAATGATTATATTAGAGAGATCAAAATGAAAGTATATAGAACAATGCCATGAGAATTTAGTAAATGTTACAATACGAATAGCAAACTCGTTACCGTTTTAAAGGAATTGGGTGCTAATCAGGGACTACTTTATCAATGGTTAAGATCTAGTATATGTTGTGTATTTTCTACAGCTTGTATGAGTAACATCATATAGAGTTAACATAACAATCCTGACCTACAACTTATGAGAGAAGACCCAAATGATACATATTGGGTACTGGTTAGGGAATTAGTTATCGATGACTGAGATCCAACATATGTTGCAGGTTCTCTACAGCTTGTGTGAGCAAACCTGAGTTATACAACTTGTGTGAGCAAATTATATGTTATCGCTTGTGTGAGCAATTCAATCCTGAATATCTGAAACTAAATTATCATAGTTCTCCGGCAAAGATATAGACAAATTGATAAAAGAAATGGTTGAAAAATCTAATAAGAAACTTGGTTGACATGGTTTTAATATCGTATCAGTTGAAATGGTATAGCACTATATGGTATATATATGTGATCTAAACACTTTGAGATTATTGTACTAATATGTAAATTTCATGATGGTTTTGTGAAATTGTACAAATAGTTTTACAGATATCAAAGGATTATAACGTTACGCATATTTGAATTCCTATTGATTAAATGATATAATACTTAGGTAATTTTAGTTAAATATCATATGAACTTACTAAGTACTTGATATACTTACTGTTGATTTGACTTATTGTAGATTTCTAACCGTGGAGTATGATGGTTAGATCACTTTGGAGCTCACACTATCCATCTCTCGTTTTGGTAGCCTTTTAATCATTTTGACTCAATTATATGTGGTATGTACTTAGGAGTGTCAAGTTGTTTGTAATGTTAAACATGTTTGAGGCATAGTTGATTTTGAGCACTTATGATGATGTTAATTTGCCCATGTTTAAAGTATTGGTATATTAATATGCATATATGGATATGTATTTATAATGAGTTTGGAATGCTTGATTTAACTTGTTGTTTTGAATGGATAAGTGATATGACATGGTATAAATAGGTGGAATGGTTTGGATTGATTCATGTATCTTTGTTGCGAATTGTTGCCAATTGTGGCATATTGGTTGAGATGTTCAAAAATATGTTCAAATGGTGTGTTTAGTATGAATTTGATATGTTTGGAGCAGGTATAGGTTGTGTTTAATGCACCCCTTTGGCTATTTTGAAAGATGATATGAAATAAGTGTTAAATGACCTTAAAATACCAAAAACAGGATTCACATCGCAACATTGTATGGTGATCATCCCGACGAGAAAAGGCTTGTAATGTCACATTGAGACGAGAAACCCCGTCATTTCAACAAGGCCAAACAATGAGTGACATCACAACGTCGAACGGACTTACATCGTGATGTGACAAACTATTTTGGCGACGCCACGATGAGGAACTCCCTCACATCACGATGTCATTCTGAACTTTTGAAATCTTTGTAGTTTGGTTCTTATTAGATTTCGAGTCAATGTTTGAGCTTACGAAATCTCGTATAAAGCTCGAAAAATTTTAATTTGTACTGAATGACTCATATGATGGTAATGATTTCTGATTCAATTTATCCGTTGAATGTCTAAAACTATCACGTTTTGTATTGTATCATTCTGTAGCTCATTCCCGACAATCGGGATAAGCTAGGAATGTTACAGTAATAGTCTTACCTTAATAGTTAATAAGCAACAATCATGCATATATACATTGAACTCGAATAATAAAAGTACAAACCGAAATTGTCGTTATTCGTCAATGACTCTTAACTTTCCTTTCCCTCGTGACAGTCTGACTTCATCTTTAGCTATATTTGATAATTCAATAATAGAAACAACATCAATTTACATCCAATTAACATTCAAATACATAACCAAACATATTTTTCATTTTATTCAATTTAGTTTCTATATTCGAGATACACATATTTTCCAATATCTAACATCGGATTAAAATCTGATTTCACATTGTTTCATTAGGGGCCTTATACTTTTTATATATAACATAATTTCATGAAATTTTTCAATTGATTCAATTTATTCAATTTAGTCCCTAATGTTACAAAGTTACCTAGCAAGCTTAATTAGATTTCCAATTTAGTCCTTATCATGATCCAAGCTTATTAACTATCAAATTCAAGCCTATTTAGTCAATTTCTCTATAACAGTAACTTGCTAAGAACTTAACAATTGAACAAATTTATACATGGGCTAGCTAAATAAAAATTTCATGAATTTAGCTTAATTACCTTATACAATTTAATAGCCGAATGTTTTGAACCAAGCTTGAGTTTTCTTCTTTCTTCGTAAGCTTGTACGGTTTGAATTAAAGAAAGAAGATGAAAACCTTCCACTTAGCTTAATATATATACTTAGATTAGGGTTAGTTAACCTTAATTAGTTTAACTAAATTCATTTAATTAAAGCATATTAATTACTATTTGGGATTATGAAAGCTTAGTAGTTTCATCATCATTCTCCACTAACAACATAAAAATAATGGTTTAATAACCATTTAGGCACTTTAGGTAATTGTTATCTAGGTCCCCATGCATTTTTTGAATTAAAACTATATAGCGATTAGAATTTTACAATTTAATCCTTGAGCTTTAATTAACTATTTTCTTATTTAGATTACTTAACTGATCTATATATTTTCTTAATATCTTTATTAAACTTTATATTTCGCCTTTACAAACTCGATTTACAAAAATGAGATTTCGAAATCGCATTTTTCATCACTTAAAATCGGGTCATTACACATCTTATTGGTGTATGAGTCACTTCTTTGTTCCTTAGGAGGAGTAATGTGACCCTTTAAATTGGCGATGTGACAGTAAAGGGTAGCTTAACAAGTGATGATTTACTCATCATGATTGAAGTGCTCTAATACAGGTGTCAAATGTCAATTGGTCTTGGTTCTAATGAAGGTGTCGAAGATGATATGCAGAGAGGGTATAATATGAGCTCATGCCCAAACCCTACAAGGCAATAGAGGAATTCATGGAATATTTTGTTTTTTGGTTCAAAAATCAAATGCCATTCATGGTAGCAGGATTACGACGAAGTCTTCGTATTGGTGTTTACCTATTTATGTTTAAAAAAGAAGAAGAAGAAATCTCATCACAAAATTTGAGCACGGAATGTTTTAACCCAAACAGGTTTATCCGGAACAAGTTGTAGCACAGACAACTTACATTGATCCAATCAACGAGTCCCCCTAACATAAATTTGCATGAAAATAAGTTTTCACCCACTCACTTGGTCCGACCAAAGCAGGCCACAACCCAATAACATTAGACTATAGGCCTAATAAGGCCCATGGTATGAGGAATGGAGAAATATTTGTTGAAAATCTTTTGTCGTGGAATTAAAATCAGAAAGTAGGGAAACATAAGACAAAAATGATGAACTGCAAATGTGGGGCCTCTCTTCATCTTCACCAACTGCATTTCATGTCTGAAACTGAAAATGAGAACACCCCAACTTCGCTAACTGTTCTTCTTGACCTAACCCATGCCTGCTGAGACTGCTTGCAATGTGCAATGGCTCCTTGAATGGGGCTCTCCATCTCTGCGTTTACACTGCTGCTTCGTTTAAGAACCAGCAAATGCTGTTGTCCATTTGAAGATCCAGATGAATGGCGTTTGCTGGCCATTGAAAACGATCTTCTATGTGCATTTCCACTCATGTCTTGCTCTAATGGAGCTTTCTTTGTTGATTTATAATTACCAAATAAATATCTGAGATAAACCCTAGAAGCCTTCTTCAGCTTTGAACCGATGGAGGATTGCTTTATCTGCTTAAGCTTTTTGGTCCATGATTTCTTCGGGTTTTCACTACTTCCGCCATTTGAATGCTCCAGCTGATCTCCACTAGACTCGGAAGGTGAGATGTCTTTCTTGTGAGGTTCGGTAATGGAGTTTTGCAGCAATTTTTGCACCATTTGCAGGCGAGGAGGAAGGTGAAGAGGAAGGAGTTTCCCCTTGTAAAAAAGCTCATCAGCTGGGGAATTTGTGGGCTCTTTTTCAATGGAAACTGAAGACATTTGGAACTCGAACTCTCTGCTTATGGGGTTGGAGACCATGTTCTTAGAACGTGAGCTCACTTCCATGTCAATGTATTCATCCTCTTCTTCCTCTTCAAGGTTATTTGAGAAGTGGCTTAGTGCCGCCATTTTCAGAAGCTTAAGCAGAGCTTCGTGAGGAGGAGAGGCAATGGAGTTTAGGCAACAAAAAAGCGATGGCGACAGAGGGTGTATATATGCAATACTTTATCAACTGAGTGTTGTGTATATTGTTGGGGTTGGACAAACTTTCAATGCCCCAGGTTTCACTCTTGTTTAAATTTAAGTATGTGCGGTCCTCTGGGTTGACTTTGGATATGTGGGAAACCATGATTCTGATTTAGCTCCCCACATATTTCCAATGAATTTAATTTAGGAGTAAGACAAAAGAGTGTGCATTATTGAAAAGCAGTGGAATCAGGAATGTGTGGAAAATGAATAAAAAAAGTAGTGTAAGAGTAATGATGACAATAAAAAGTGGGATCCAACAGCTAAAGTTGGGTTTTACTGGATTTCAGGGGTTTGTTTTATTTTTGAGTTGGTTTGTTATTGGGGATTCAAGTAATCCACATCTCTCTCCTTCAAATCATCCCATTTCTCAATTCTCTTTTTCTTCATTCTTCTCAATTTGGTTGTCAATTCAATAAATTGATTTTCACATTTTATAAGTGATTATACAAACTTCAGCTTCCTTGCATTCATTTTAGTCATTAACCTGTCCTTTTAGTGTTTTTTTAAATTTAAAATTACATTATATGTATAGATTATATTATAAGGTCTGATGTACATAACTTTTTTTAATGACATATGTGTAATTTTTAGGTTGAATTATTATATCTTTTATATTAATTTTAAATAAATATTTTTTAAAATTTTAAGTAACATTTAAAAGAATTAGATAAAATGTAAAATTTTTATATAATTTTTTATGTAAGAAAACAAAAACAAAAATAAAAATTTTCAAAAATATGAAAAAAAACTAAAAAGCTTTAAAAAAAATTTCTCTTTTGTAATTATATATTCTTTCAATATTTTAGGAAATTTAAATAACTTTTTCAATTTACTAATTAATTTTGTTTCTCTAGAGGTGCATGGGTTAGGAATTTTTTTTAATTTTAATATATATAAAGTTTATCTATTATCTCTTAAATAATTTAAACTATAATGATAATTTTAATATATTAAAATTAATATTATCTCTTTTACAATTATATAAGAAATTAATTAATATATAAATTAAAAAAATCAGTCATATACCCAAAAAACTTTAAAATTATTTTAAATAATAATATTTTAATTTTTTTTCATTTTTAACATATATTTTTCTATGTGTCATTATTTTTTTTAAAGATTTTAAATATTAAATTAAAAATAAATTATATTTTAATTAATATAAAGATACTAGTTAAATAATAAATAGAAGAGGATGAAAGAGTACATGAGTTGTCGAAAAGAATACATGATGAGCACTTGAATGATGGATGAGAATACAGATAAGAAATTGTGGACGACAACACCCAATCATAACTCAACACACTTTTTTTTAAAATAAATAAATTTTTATTTCTTTTTGTATGTGTTTTGTTTTTGTTGATTTGCATTATTCCCTCCTTCACTCCCCACTATTACCCACTAAACAATATATTCTGCAATCAAGCCCAAAAAACAAATCTAAATACTTTGGAGTGGTTGTATGTGTTTTTGTTTTATGAATAAACAAACCCCAAGGAAAAAACATCTCAACAAATGTTTCTACCTATTCATCTTTTCCAACTTGTTTCCTCACCATACCACTTCAATGGAGGTCGCTGTCTCAATTTTTTTTATTTGTTTCCTTTTTTATTCTATGTAACCACCTTCCTCCGAAGTTCTCGTTAACTCATCTTTTTGTATTAAGGAAGGGTTTGCTCAGTTAAAAGTTTTTAAATACTTATCACATGAATCGTCACCGAATCACATTAAGATTCACTTAAATATTTCTCTTGTCATATATTGTTTTTACATAATTCTATTACTAACTAGCTGCACCTTAATAAAGCACTCCATGAATCTACTATCAACTATTCATAACTCTACTATCGACCCTACAAGATAGGACATGTATTCAAAAGGGTCCATACCAAGTTCTTCTATATAAGTTGCCTCCATCTCCATGAAGAGTCCAAGCACTCAACTCTCCTAATTAACCTCCAAATTAAGCACCCAAACACCCTCTAAATTCCACTAGTGGCTCCAAAACACTTTGTATCAAAGTTGTATTTAGTTATAAAAAACTCATATAATTATTTACTATAATATTAAAATATTATTTTAAATAACATTTATAATTAAATTTAAATAACTAACAAATAATAATACAACCCAGATCAATCTATTTAAGAAGAATCATTGCTCAGCTCCCATCCAATATAATGGGAGATTTAAAATTTAGTCCTTGGATTCTTTTATATTTTCCTTTTTTTTCCGATTTCAATTAAGATTAATTATAGCAAAATGGCATTTCTTATAGCGAAGAATAAAGACGAATGCAAGTACATGTCTTGGAAGCTTGTATAGGTACAGTGTTTTATGTTGTACATATATATATATTGATTTATTTGGGAGCCCTCTTGGGTTTTGTAAAGAAAAATTGTATGTTACCAACAAGAAACAAGGTTAGATATTGCTATGTTGAGACGGGACATGACAACTATGATAAACAAGCGACAACAACAATAATGATTTGAGTTCTTTCTTTTCAACAATTATGATAAATGCATTGCCTTATTATTTGAGAAATGGAATCTTGATATTTTCCATTGTTAAAATCTAATGTAATATAAGTTAATGTTCTGTACATACAATTATTACACTTTTTTTTCTTCAAAAAGGGATTTTAATCATGATAGTCTGTATCGCATCGATATTAATTGTATTTGTCAATGTATATAATTTTAATTCTAAACCCTTATCAAATAGTCTATGTCCTGTTCTGGTCAAAATTCAAGTACATTTCGATCATTTTGGTGTGTTTTAATCAATACTGGTTATACCGGTACATACTGATCCGTACTAGTTGGTATAAGATTTTGATATTTTAAAATGTATTTTAAATTTTTTATTTTAACCATTTTAGATTTCCTATAATTATATTTAAAATTAAAGGTATTAAATTAAACTATTGAACGTGATTACTAATTGTAAAATTTATATTACATATAAATATATTTATATGAATTTAATTGAGATATAATTACATGTATATATATAAATAATATATACTTTGTTAAGAAACTAAAAAATTAGGCTATATATATAAATATTTAAATATATAATCTATCAAGAAATTAATATATGTATGAAGAATATTTAAAAATATTGATAACCCAAAACGGTACAACCGTAATACGTCGGTACCAACCAATACATATCAGTAGACCAACCCTGACTATCTTGATTTCAATACTTTTCCATTATTTCAGTTGTCAAAAAAATGTCACACATTTCTTGAAAAAATAAATAAAGTAATTTTCCGTTCGTGGAACAAACACAAAGAAAATGGAAAACATTACTTAAATCAAAATACAACTCAAATAACAACTGTTTGATGGATGTGCTATTGTCGAATATGAGGATTTCTCATGTCATTGCGCCACGATTTCATGCCAAGTTTGATTGTAAACTTGGCAGACTGAAACTCCCTCACATGGAAAAATACTTGGACAAAAGCCATATCAAACGTTGTGAAGGAAAAAAAAACCTTTTCAATCGTATTACAGTTATTACATAATTGTATGAATAAAACTGAACTAATCAGTCAGACTAAAAACCAACTAAAATACCAATCCGAAATGAAGCATCAACCCAATTAACTTGGGAATTGATAAAAACCAATTAAACTACACTTAAAAACTAATTAAATTGGTTAATTGGTTTTTTGATATATATATTTTATTTTTGTAAACTTTTAATAATTATTTAATTGAGCCAACCATCAATTAAGTTCATCACATTATTCGTAATTGCGATAATCAATCGCAGTAGACGTCTATAATAGATAGCAATGATGGAAAGAACGAAATCACAAAATAATACACATAATGGGATGCGACGACTATTTATGTCCCGGAAAAGTAAGAGCAAGAGATATGTACCGTTTATGTATGAACAAAAAGAATACCGTCGATGACCTACCACTCAGAAAAAGAGAGTTCCGGGTAGGGTGGTGTCAGTTGCAATAAAAATCTATAATGAATATTGATGATGAAATGAACCAAAATAATGACCATAACGCCGTGTTACCACCACTATTTATGTCCCCCCAAAATAGTACCAGCAAAAGATAGTATTAGCCCAAATGAATCCCCGCCAAAAGAATGGAGAGTCCAGGGGTGCTTAGAGTGGGGTAGGAATTGACAAAGTAGAGACCTCTTCAAGCTCAATCAGATAGGCACCATTGCCGGCACCAGCAAATGCTTAAGAAAAACAATGCAACAGCAACGACCCAATTGCTAGCAATGACCATTTGATTAAGGGTAGGTTTGGATGGGCGATTGGGTGCGGTACGGTACGTTTAGTTTACTTTTTGTCTCACGCTACAGTATCGCTACAGTATCTAATCTCACCGCCACCGCTGTTTTTACACTAACCGCAGGTAAACGCACCGCCCATCCAAACTCACCCTAAGTCATTTTGGAACCTCCCTTCTAGAAGAGAGGTTATGAAGGTGGAAAGCTCTTAGATTCAGGCAGCAGTTGACAAAGAAGAGCTTTTTTCAAGCTTCGCCAGAGTGACACCATTGCCTGGCTTTTAAACAGCAACAACACCATCAAAAGCTAAGAAAAAAAACCAATTTGCTAATTCATTCTGGACCCTACCATTTGGAATAGATTATGAAGGTGGAAAACTCTTAGATTCGGGTAGGATTTGACAGAGAGCTTGACCTGAGGGACACCATTGCCAGGCATCCCACCAGCAAAAGTAAAGAAAACCTCTACAGTAACAACACAACTGCTAGCAAGAACCATTTGGCTAAGTCATTTTGGACCTGCCTTTTGGAAGAGACTTTTTTATGGTGGAAAGCTCACGTCCCACTAGCTTTCATTCCCTGGTGTTGAAAGCATCAGAGCCTCCCCTGCAAAATGAATTTGTTATTCTAAAGATGAAAAACACACATCCGGAAACCTTTTTCAATGCGGATGATGTTGTTTTCATGGGGTTCACCACTGCCTCTTGCTTCATCCATCTGTTCCATATACTGAACCTTTCACATCAACTTTAAATTTACTCTTTCTTAAGGCTGAAGACATCATCCCGTAAATTGTACAGGTTCATAACTGAATACTGATTCATGTGTTCTATAAATTCCATATTACAGAGTGAAAGTATTTACAGAAGAATCAACTAATTGAAATCCCCATCCAAATTTACAGAAATAACAGCAAAAGCTTGTTTCTTTTTTAAATGCAGCTTTTTGGCAGGTAGATAGTTGATAGTTGATACATGTCATAATTACATTCTTCACAAGGTTAATTTATCTGATCTATTTACCTGATGCAGAATCACCAGAAATCAACTCCCTTTCAAGTTCATCGAACTCCCAATCACTTATCTCCTCCGAAGTGTAGTCTTGGTTAACCTTCCCAAACTCTGACTCTAGCTTCGCCAGTTCAGCTGCAGCATCTAGCACCGGCTGTGTTTCAGGATTCTCTTTTGTATCAGGTTTAGGTTGTGTTTTGGGATTCTCTTTTGTATCAAGTTTAGGTTGTGTTGATTCCAGAGGTGGGTGTGGAGATAAAATTTCCTGCGGCCTTTCATCGGGACTATCGACCTTTGGAGTCTCCATTTCTAAAATTGGCCTTTCAATGGTTTCGAATTCCACTCTTAACTTTTCAATGTCATCAAATAGCTCTTTAACCTTTGGATCATCTTTCCTGTATAGGAGACAGGAAGACTGGCTTAAAAACCTAATTTACAGTAAATTGGAAAAATGCAAGGATTGCTTTTTATCTCACCTTGAAGTTGTCCCATGCTTAGCATTAAAATGCTCTCTCAAGTTTTCAACCACACTGAAGATTGTTATAATCTGAAATGGTGAAACAGTCAACAGATAGCTCTAGAACCAGGCAGGACCAATTCTTTAAAGAGCGAAAAATAAGCATACAATTACAACTTCTAGATTCACAAATCTCCTAAGCTTAAAATTTGGAATTAAAAAAACCCAGGACTAAAATGAAAAATGCTTGAAACTAGTAAAATGTCAGAAAGTAAGCAATATATCTTTTCATTGGTGCAAAAGTCCACTAAAAGAAGAAAGAATCAGAGAAGGAAGAAAAAGGAGGAGGGAGATCTGCATCTGGAGCATAAATGCTGATAATAGCAACTCATGACATGACACCTTTTGAAGAATAAAAGTTATGAGACTTTTACCTTGGTTTCATAACCCAAATATTCCTCCTCAAGATGTTTCCTTGGGTTTGATTCTTTAGAATTATCATTTCTTGCACTAGATTCGGGAAAAAGAAGAAGAATTAAAAACTGAAATAATATAGGCCAGAATAATTTTTCAGGAAATGTAGATTACCTCTCACTCAACTTCTTCAGGTTCTCTACAAATTTACTGATACGGCTAATTGAAGGGCCTAGCTCTTTCTGCAAGAGTACAATAATTCCAAGAGGACAAAGGGATATGACCCTCCACTAAATACATGGAAAAACTAAAAAAACAAATAGAACATACCCATGCCGAACATATATTGTATCCGACACGTACACCCAAGTCCAAGTAACATAGGGAGAGCTACCCATCGCTAAAGTTCTCAAAGTAAGTATTTTTTCCAACGGAATGTACTGCATACCTTGTAAGCTGAGAGAAGGGTAATGGCAAAGTTCACAAAATAATCCTCATGTCGCTCCAATTCCTCACTGTAAAATGCAAACAAGTATCAACCAAAATGTTAAAAGGCCAGTATTTAAGTGTTTAATTTATAGGATTAAGAGCAGAATTCATAATATTTTCTTTCTTCAAGCAGAGAATTTGAAAAACCTTCAATAAAGGAGGATAATGAGAAACATAATGTCTGTACTCAACAGAAGAAAAGAATGTCAGATTACATACACAACTTGCTTGTTCTTAGTTTCTACATATGAGGACTGGAGAAGCCAAGTATCTTCCAAGAAATTAATCCATGTATGGAGAACTTTTGCTTCTACTTTACATGCAGAAATCGATTTTGACAGTTCATCTTCCTGTTAATATATCAGGAAGAATTCTTACATATTTTAACCATAAGATCAAGATGTAGTAATTTATAAACATTACAACTTTATAAAAAAATATAGAAACTAGGAAAGAAAAAAAATCACCACCTTTGTTTTCAGATGGGCAACAATCTGATCATTAGCTTCATAGAAGTGATCTCTTTCTTCCCTGACATTGTGTAGACGTGCATTAGCAGCAACCAACGAGATATGAACCTACAAATATTTCACCAAAATGGTAATGGGACAGAATCCACCTTTATATACAGAAGGTAGTTAAACACAGAGAACTTTCTATAACATGAACCCAAAGGAGGTTCAAACCTAAAGGTAATAATTGGAAATAATATCCGTTCATTACCCATCAAGTGCAGCAAATTATAATAAAAAAAAAATATTTAAATAGTATAAAGAAATAAAACATTCATAAAAACCATTCTTATACATTTCATGGTAATCAATTTACAAGCTTTAGTGACATAACTTCACCACTCACCCCCAAAATGTAATTAAGTATATAAAAGATTTGCTTCAGCAAAAGTATACCATCACATCTCAATAAATGAATAACTAAAAGAAAGCTGAACAAAGAAACGGAAATTATACAAGTAAAAAGTCAAAGAGGGAACAAAATAGAATACATGTATGTAATCAGACTCAAACAAGCAAAACAAATTCCATAAGATGTATACATTTTCCATAATGTAAGACAACAAGAAACTAGAAACAGAATGCAGTAGAAAGACCTTTTTCAGCTCTGCTTCAAGTTGATCTCTTTGTTTCTCGAGCTCAGAAATCTCAGCTACTATTTCCTGGATATTATTCATTGAGGACAAATTCAGATTTCCCACCCAAAACAAATAAATACACCAAAACTCACAAGCTGAATTGCTCAGACCTGCATGGCTTTCATTGTTTCGATGAAAGCTTATATTGCTTATGGATGCTAATGAAAGCTTAGTCAAAAGTAAATAAATAAACCTTAATTTATTTTTCATCCTCAAGATGCAAACATAAGACTACCTAGTTGAGTCTCACGTTCTAAACATTACCGTGCTACCTAGGGGGCTATTTGAACAGCATACAATACCATCTAATCAACAATGTATTACTGCTATGAAGTACCATGATGCAAGAACTCATTAAAATATGGGACCATTCCTTTGTATGCCAGTTAGAGGAAACCAGCCAGGAAATATTTTGATATATTCTATATTAAAATTGCCAATGTCATCAACTAGTTAAAGACGCTGAATAAAAGATGTATGAGTGGAAGCATAGAAAAAACTCTTCCCCAGAGTGACTTAACCAAACCAGTCACGAGTTGAAACTGGACTTGATTGTAGACAGCAAGAAAACAGGTAGCATTAGGCTCAGAGAAAAATTCTAGCATTCAAATCTTGTACTCTTAACTTAAAGTTGAAAGATAACAAGATTTTCCTTTTGATCTAGCAGGGCACATAGAGAACACATCAGCACAAGTAAACAACCTTCTCTCTTTCATCAGCTTCATTTGCTTTGACCACACGAACAGTTAAGGCCTCCTCCTTCTGAAGTCTGCCAGTAATACAACAATGACCAGTTCATATGTAACATGTACCTTTCAGAAGTAAATATTTAGATGATTTTTAAACAGAATCAGATGTAATGAGACTAAGATTGCTTTATATCTAGCTTCAGTATTCTGTCTTCAAGAATTTCATCCAGAATCCAGACATTATCTGAAGTACAAGTAGAAGCGTTACAGGCAAGCACTCCATGAAATCACCAGATACAGGTTCTGATCCCTTAACCACTTTTGCCAAATAGCATGGCAACCCAAGGCTAACCTTTTCATCATTAATGATAAATAAGATCAACAAGAAGGAAAATTAGGTCAAAGGTCATACGCAAGTCAAAAGAAATATAAAACCACACTAAACAGTTCAGCCGACATCCTTTAAAGCAACAGTGATTCTGTCGACCAGATAGAGAGTACATGTTTCTACAACATGCTTCTACTTTCTTTAAAATTTTCAAATAGGATCCATCTAAAATAGGCAGTACTGCTTTTTACTATTTACCACCGAAAATAATCACTGCAAATTTTCTTTTCATAAAACAGAATTATCTAATGAGATGCTTGAATGTTAAAATTAAATAAATCAATTAGTTCACACTGACCCTTTAATAATATATCACATGAAAAGACGGAGATTAATATTTAAGTAGAATACAGCATTGGTAAAGTCAAATATTACTTAGAACAACTCTAAAAAATCCTTAAATATACCTGTGATCTGAAATGCGTTTCTCTGCTTTTATACTGGAGTTGGCAAGAGATTCTGATAAGACCTTCAATTTATCAACCTACTCCAATAAACAATATAAAACAACTGAAGCCTCAAGAAATGCTGCATTTGCCAGAACACACTCATCCTTCTTTAGATAGAGGAAGCAAAGTTTAACAAAAAGCAGGTTGCATACACATATTCAAGCTTGTTAAAACAATAACCAAGAAACAACCAAATAGAAAGAAAGTTCTACCTTTTGAGCATGAATCTCAGGAGAGTCTCCATTGTTTACAGCAAGCTTCTTTTTCTGTAAAATTCCTTCCAAAGTGGAACGGATTCGTATTTCTGCAACTGCTACTTTCAGATCCTACCATAAAGATAGGATAATCAGCTTTCAATTTTTTCTTTTGGGGGAAAATATATTGGGAAGTTTAGCATCTGTTTTAGGGGAGACATAGCTATAGTTATAGACAACATTTTATTTCTGTAGGAACTCCCAGTGCCTACTTCCTTTTTGTGCAGCTCTGTCTAGAGAAAATGGTTTATTTGATTTGTAATTCTTAAAGGATTACGCACATAACCAACCATGAAGAAAAAGGAAACAATTAGCATTAAGCAATTACAAGATAAAAAGGAAAAATGAACCAGTATAATGTCACACTAGCAATTCCCCCCCCCCCCCCCGCCCAAGATTAACTAAACAAGAATATCTGAAATTGTTTACTAGATTTTAAAACAGATTTTTTAATCAATAAACAACGTCCTATAGCTTATTTTGACTGTAAACTCAAATCAAGCTCACTGCTCACCTCAATAGTTGCTTCAGTCGTCGTTTCAGATGCATTATCATGACCTCCTTTTGGAAGCTTCAGCAAAGTGCTCATTTGGTCAAGTTTTTTCTTCAGATCAGAAGCTTCACTTTCCATTCTGTCATCAGAAATCAAAGAAAAGGTTAATCTCTCTTGCTTAGTAAGTATGGGCAATTGACCACTTCACATTCAAATCCTAAAATTTTCTGGCTAACATTGTGGCTGCGCAACAATATGAACCAAAAAAAATGATAGCAGCACATTCCTAATTTCTTAAAATAAAACGGGCAAGTGTTGGGTACACTAGTAAGGCACATTCCATTCCCAGGGAGAGAACTCAAATTCGAACCCTAGAGACAACATTCTTGGGAGGGGCAGCCATGAACCCCGAAAGGATTAATCTTCGTGAACCGTAAAACGGACATGAAGGATACCTTAGCCTTACAAAAAAATAAAAATAAAATGAAGAACTAGATTTATGCTAAACAAGATGCAAATTTGGAATGTGCAAACTATGATCAAAAGTAAATTTTATTCAAGCCTAACAGAAATATCTTAGCTAGATATTAGAAGGTTAAAACTCTATTCCCAAGAGGAAAAATAAAATATATGTATAAACTATGAAATAAAAATCCTTAACTAATGCCAGAAACACACAAGATTTCGGCATTATCACAAGCATGAGCTGAGAAAAAGACAAAGTACAGAACACAAGCCAGGAAATGGAAGCTCCTTGTTTTGAACTACCTTACAAGATCTGCTCTGATCTTCAATCCTGTTATGGCACTTTGCGCAAATTGAAGCAGTTCCTCCCGTTTAACCTATATGGTCCCATATTAAAAAGATGGGGAAAGAAAGAAGAAAGAAGCTAAAATGCAAATCTTCCTAAAATGTAGAACAGGTTTGACTGGTTACCAGCACTTGATCTTGGTAGCTAGAAAAAGCAGTAGCTAGATCCTGTATACTGCTCACTATTGCATTGTGAATTTCTTTTCCTCCAGTGAGGCAGAGCCTGCAAGTATTATTATATAATTAAAGGCAATCGCCAAATTCAATTTAAGTTTCAAGTTAAATATTCATAATGATAAGTTATTTATATTTAGCCAATCAAAACCTACAAGAAGCAATCAATTGTAAAAATCATGTTATGGTAGGAGAAATAGCATCTTTTGCAACATATTCAATGAGAACAGACTTAATTAACTCTAAAAATGGTATCCGGGATGTAATAAAGCAATAGACCTAAAATGAGAGGACTAACCCAAACATCTCCAAGAGCAGAGAAATTTCTTCATCATTTGGTGCTTCAATAATCTGAACCATACAAAAGATTCAACCTGCTTTAATCTCAATTATCAGACGCTCTAAAGCCATAAAACTTTTAACAAACAACTTGCGAATTTTCCCAAAACAAGCTTTTTCTATCATAAGATTAGCTCATTAAAGTTAGCTAATAATGAAAAAAAGATCTCCAAATCCTGATCATAATTAGATGAAATTTTCAGAAAACCAAACTTACATGAAGTATCCATGATACTCCAACAGAAAGATAACAAATCTATAAAAATCTTAGATGCGCTTATATTGGATAAAACACAACAGACTTGGAGCTTTTTGGTAACGTTCGTCGAAGATGATTCAATCAATAAATTTGCACTTAATGGTATGTGCACAATTAACGGAACCATGACATGCTGTCATATTGAGGTAGTAAAATTGAGCTCTAATATACCGTATCTGTATCCTTTTCTTATCTCCACATTGTTGCTAACCCATTTTATGTAGTCAAAAATAGATTGTTTTGATAGCATAAGGCATAAAAGGCCTTGAAGCAGCCTTACAATTCACCGGAATTGATAGTAACTGATTGATTTAGACAACACATAAAAGAGTAATATTCCACTTCTTGCATAGCACTCCAGACTAAGGACAATTTCCAGTAAAGCCATTGCAGCCTGGGTACATGAAGTGCCGGAACTAGGCTTTATTTTGTTTCTGTTTGGAAAATCATAATTCATTAGTAATCAATAGACAATATCAAAAACTTCACCAGGTTCATGATAATGTCAATTTCTATCTTTCTTTATTTAAATCATGTTTGACTTTTTTATCATTTTCCTGGGTAAGATTAAGATCCACAATAATCTGAAATATTGATTTTTCTAAACCATCATATAATGCTAATCCTCTACAGAATTAGTGAAAAACACATTACTGATCAAAAGAAAAATAAGAACACAAATGACCAAGATGCAAAATCATACCATAGATACTGTTATGCCCTCCAAAGCCTGGCTCTGAAGAAAAACCTCTCTAAAATCCATTGGTGCACCCCCAATATCAGAGTCATAATACAAGACCTATAGATTATTAAGAAGAACCACAAGATATCAGATACAACAAGACACTCATGAATATTGAACATGCCAGCTTATTTCAGGCACGCAACTTACAACCATCCATCAACATCAATAGTTTCAAAATCCAACTGACATAAAACACTTTAAAGGAAAATATGTGGAACGATGATAAGGTAATCTTTAACCTAAGTCATGAAAGAATACATAATTTGCAGCAGACTATTTGGAAAAATGGACCTACCTTTTCCTCTTGTTGAGCAGATATTTAACTGAAAGTCTTAGACATATCATTTACTACTCAATAAGTAAAGCAAGGCATAAGACACTTAAATTTGATTTTCACTAACATAAAGGAAGAACTCACCATAGATGTTCTTTTAGGGTTCTCCCTTTCATCTTCAGAAGCAAGAATTTGCCCAAGGCTCTTTTGACTGCCTTCAGATGATGAACTGGCTAACTTCTCAATTTCTTTGAGTGCAATCAACCAACTTCTCAGCAGCATAACTCTCTCAGAACCCCTACAAGATATTGCTGCTTCCTCTAATCTTTTGACAGTTTGCTTTACACTCCTGACATTCCGAGATGCCTGCATAAGCATACAACTTAAGCAAGCCAGATAGTAATATTACAAGATATCCACAACAGGAGAAAGAATTTCTATGCCTAAACAGAACAAAATGTAGTAGTACATTAACTCAAGATAAGGAATGCTAGCTGTTTTTAATATGATAAACGACTAGATCAGAAAGCTCTAACTAAGCCACTGGTGTTGATTTCATGTCCTGGTTGATATCAGGTCCGGGGTTCAAACCCAGGACACCCCCCTCCCTTCCCCTAAAAAATGGCCAAAAAGAACTACTGCTAGTTTACATGTCAGTGTCAAAATTGAAATTAGACTAAATGTTTTCCTATCCATTTTTGGAAGGGAAATCACCAGAGCCAACTCATGAAATTATAATACAAATGTAATCTCATTTTGATTTCTTTTTTTTACAGTACTACGTATAATTCATTATCCTCTGAATGAAAAATCAAAAACTAATTGGAAATAAAAACTAACATTCTTGCAATTTAAAGATAACAAAACAGTGTCTTAAAAGTTACTCCAAAATTCTAAATAACAAAAAAAAAAGGTACAACAAAAGTTCAACATGCAAACCTTTCATACTAACTAAAATTCAGTCTCAAATTAGAATCTCTACACTTCAACATGCAAATAAATAATAGGAACAATAAAATTATATTTTTAAATTGAAAAAAACGAAAGTACAATGCGATCTTGCAAGAGTTTAGCTCCTTCAGCGACAGCTTGACCAGCATGATGAACAACGGTATCGGCGTAGTTCCTGAAGTTTCGAGTAAGGTTATTCTTGTTCCCAACCTCTACCGCTTTGTTCACCGCCGTTCTCAGCCACGACATCTCGTTTCTTTCCCTCTCTCGCCTCTGAATCGATTAATGCGATTCGGTTTATTTATTTTTCTTTCTCCAAGGAATTATCAGGGTTTTGGAGTTTGAAGAAGAGAGAAATGGGGAAAATTGTTTTAATTTCTTTTTGTCTGTAATTTGAACGACGACGAAGAAAAGAAAACCAAGTTCGGACGTTGACTTTTTAAAACGTTGCGACGCCGTTTCGTACGCAACCTCCTCCTACCAGTCTTGTCTGTCTTTAAAAGTCCCGTTTTTTTCTTCTCATTTTTCTCTAAATTTTATCAATTTATTAAGGGTTTTAAATAAGTTATTTATATTTTATTATATTAAATAAAATTTTAATTTTAATTTACAACTTTCAGGATGCTGCAACGTTAGAGGGATTTACCAAAAAAGGCCAAATTTTTTATAAAATTATCGAAATAGGTCGGTTTTTTAATTATTTACCGGATTGGGCCATTTCCCCCAAAATCGGGCCATTTCCCCGAAAGCAGGTCGCGCTGACGTGGACGCGATGTGGACGCACGCGTGAACAGTGCCCAACAGTCAAAAAATTGACTGTTGCCCCCCCCAAACGGTCAATTTTTTTTTACTATATAAACCCCCCACCCATTTTATTTTCACAAACAAATTCAATATCAATTTCTTTCAAAATTTCTCTCAATTCCCTTTAAAATTTCTATCAATTTCCTTCTAAAATTCTCTCAAACTCTCAAATTCCTTCCAAAATCCTCTCAATTTCCTTCAAAAAATCTCCAAATCCATATTAAATTTCTTTTTCCATTAAATTTCATTTTTTTAAGAAAATTTTAAAATTTTTTATTTTTTTTAAATAATTTTAAAATTTTTAATATTTTCAACAATGGCCGGATCATTGATTCGTCTTGATAGGAATCACATATCAGTGGAGCAAATGAACATGGTAAGTATTAAATTTAAATTTTAAAATTTTTTTAAGATATTTTTATTTATGTATTTTTAGATATTTATTAATATATTTTTTTGTTATAAAAGGCCGAAGATCGGGTATTGGAATGCAATATTCGGAATATGCATGCTCCATCACCGTTAGTAGAGAACTACCTGCGGGAAGCGGGATTTTGGCACGTGGCGACGGTAGGCCGGGGATGCAAGTTGGAGCCGAAACTGATCAGTGCGTTGATCGAGAGGTGGAGACCTGAGACGCACACATTTCATCTTCCATGTGGAGAGTGCACTATCACTCTAGAAGATGTCCATCTGCATTTGGGATTGCCGGTGGATGGGCACCAGTGACCGGGTCTGCCCAATCTAGCAATTGGGAGGCGGTGTGCTACGAGCTTTTGGGCGTCGTTCCGGATAAAATGGATGGAGGTAAGGTGGAGATGGGCTGGTTACGTGCCACCTTCCCCGGTCTGAATGAAAATTCAACCGAGATTGAAAGAATCCAATATGCTCGATCATACATTCTTCAAATAATTGGAGGCTATCTCATGGCCGACACATCACGGAGCCGTGTACATCTAAGGTGGCTGCTAAAACTCGTTGATTTTAGAGCAGCCGGTGAATTTAGTTGGGGGTCTGCCGTCTTGGCAACATTATATCGGGAGATGTGCGGGGCGACCAAACCGAGGAGAGCAAAAATCGGAGGTTGCCTGTCACTACTGCAATCATGGGTACGGTTTCGCTTTCCATTTCTACGTCCTCGAGTGAACCACCCATATACATTCCCACTCGTAACGAGGTAAATTTTATATTACACTTTGAAATTGATATGTAGATTTTGTAAGAATAAAAGAATGCTAAAAATTTATTTAATTAGGTGGAACCATCCGGCAAGTTATCGTGAAATACCGACTGAACTTGAAGATATACGGCTTTTATTGGAGCAACGCTCGGAAGCAGAAGTAAGTATTATTGCAAATAGATATTTCCATACATTCGCTAGTGGATTGATATTTAGTATTTAGTATTATGTATATATGTAATATTTCTATCATGTTCATGTAGTTTCAATGGACACCATACGAGGATCCGGTAGTCTGGGCAGTAATCCCGGAAGAGTTTTACAAAATCCGAACGCTTGGCACGTGAAAGTGGTGTTGATCAACTATGCAACCGTGGAGCCCCACCAGACAGACAGAGTCCTACGACAGTTTGGATGTAGACAACCGATCCCTGCGGACCCTGAGGAGTTTGACGAGCACCACAAAATCGACCTTCGGCTATTAGGTACGGATTGGCCGTTGTACTGGTCAGTGTACACAGAAATGTGGGAAAATCGGAATGAATATCTACCTACTCGGGAACCAATCATCGTTTCCGAGTTAGCGTGCGTTCCAGAATACATGCCATGGTTTAGGGCCCATGGGAAGCCGTATTTACTTACGCCGGAGGAGAGGCGGTGGCAAATACGTGTCGGAAGGGAAATGTGCGGGCCTCAAAATCCAAGGGGACAAAACTACGAGGGCAGCCCCTCAACGAGGCCCAGACATTCACCCGGTTCATCATCAGCGACCATGCAATCACCGTCCCCAACGAGAGCACCAACGCAGTCACCTGGCGCAGCAATTCAACAGATGATACCCACGCATTCACCTTTCCCTATGATGCCAGGTATGTTTCCTAGCCCTTATATGTACCCTAACCCGTACATGTATCCTTTTCCGAATCCTATGGCAGGTTGGACCCAAATGCCCGGATTAGCTCCATTTCCTGTAATGCCGAGCGGACCACCGATAACTAGGCATCGGCGCAGGAGGGGTCGCAAGGGGGGCCGTCGGAGAGCTCTCCTTTTACCAATCGCAGCAACGCATGGCTTTCAAACTCCGTCGCCGTTCATTATGCAAACACCTCCACATACACTATTCTTTGAAGGTGGATCATCGTCCCAAGTCCGACAACCAGATGCCGAACCGGAAGAACCAGAATCCCCACCGGAGAACAACACCGCGCTGGAAGCTAGAGAAAGGAGGAATCCAGCGCGAAACCGTCGACGGCCGCCATGTGGAACTGAATCCTCCGGTCATAGACATTGATTACCGTATTAAAATTAATCATTTGATGTAATGAATTAGAAGTTTATGACGATGTAATACAAATAGAATTTTTTCGAGTTATTTTGACATTATTTGATTAAAATCCCTAACCCTACTTAATAAAAACCTAATTAATTAAATAAAAACTAAACTAACAATTAAATAAAAACCAACTTATTTAATAAAAAAACCTAACTAACCTACTAAAAAAAATCTAACCAACCAATTTAATTAAATTAAAAACCCTAACCTAAATTAATAATTAAATTAAAACCCTAACCCTACTTTTAATTAAATTAAATTCAAACCTAAACCCTAACCTTAATCCTAATTAATAATTAAAAACCCTAACTCTAATTTTAAATTAAATTAAAAAAACCCTAACCTAACCTTACTTAATTAAATTAAAAAACCCTAACCTAACTCTTAATTAAATTAAAAACCCTAACCTACTTTTTAAATTAAAATTAAAAACCTAAAAACCCTAACCCTAACCTAACCTAATTAATTAAAAACCCTAACCTATTTAATTAAATTAAAAACCCTAACCCTACTTAATTAAAAACCCTAACCCTAACCTTAATTAAATTAAAAACCCTAACCTAATTTAATTAAATTAAAAACCCTAACCTAACCTAATTAATTAAAAACCCTAACCTATTTAATTAAATTAAAAACCTAACCCTACTTAATTAAAAACCCTAATTTAATTAAATTAAAAACCTAACCTATTTAATTTAAAAACCCTAAACCCTACTTAATTAAAAACCCTAACCCTAACCTAACCTAATTAAATTAAAAACCCTAACCTATTTAATTAAATTAAAAACCCTAACCTAATTAATTAAAAACCCTAATTTAATTTAATTAAAAACCCTAACCTACTTAATTAAAACCCTAACCTAATAATTAAATTAAAAACCCTAACCTTATTTTAATTAAATTAAAAACCCTAAACCCTACTTAATTAAAAACCTAAAACCCTAAACCCTAACCTAGACCTAACCTATAATTTAATTAAAACCCTAACCTAATTTAATTAAATTAAAAAACCCTAACTGCTTATTATAATTAAATTAAAACCCTATAACCTAACTTTTAATTAAAAACCCTAACTAATTTTAAATAAAAACCCTAACCTTTATTTTAATTAAAATTAAAAACTCTACACCCTAACTAAATTAAAAAACCCTAATTCCTAACTTTTAATTAAATTAAAACGCTAACCCTATTTAATAAAAACCCTAAATTAAATTGTTTAATAATGTTGGATTTCGTAAAATGTTTTGACTGGTACTAACATTAAGAAATGTAGTATTGATAATTTAACAAAATTTTAATACAATTATCAATACAAATGAATAAGGTAATTTCTTCTATAATTACATTCAACTATGCGATGTAGGGCATGATCGACTTGTATGGCCTGGGTCCTACACATCCGCACAATTTCTGTTGACTGGCTGTTCTCGGATATCCATATTGTTCGTATTCTAGTGGAAAAGGTCGACCCTTCAGCTTGCGACGCAATTCTTATCCGGTAACAGCTTAAAAGAGCAAGAGATACGGGTGGCCAGTTACGTTCATCTGGACCTGGGAAAACGTGTCTCCATACGTTGTTACATGTTTTCTAATTTGTCACTTCGTACAAAACTCAGCGGATCCAGACGGAGATTTTGACAGGCTGCAATAACATGAGCGCATGGATAACAAATCATTGAAACTTCCAACAGTCACAGTCCTGTTTCGCAAGTGTACACGTATTGGGGCCGCCAACGAACGCCTTGGTGCGGGTCTGTCGAACTCCCTCACGGCAACCATAAATTGTCTCAATCGTGACACACAGCGTGCATGATATTTGCCCTCGCTATTCGCCTTGTTCATTTCTTGAACTACCTCACTGCACCATACATGCCCACCCTGCATCTGGCCTTGTGCATTAGTTGGCTGCTCGCTTTGGAAATAGCGCCGCCATTAATGGAAATATGTCTCTCGCACAACCGCTGTTATCCGGTAGATGGCGCGTTCCTTTAAGAACAGAATTTTATGCGATTCTGCAGGTTCGACGTCATAGATGCTATATCGTAGGCCTCCGTCGTAATATGCTTTGTGCCCACTATGTTGCAAACGTATGTTTGCAAAGGATAGGTCGCTTCGCCTTCTCTGTTTTGGATTGCAAAGTATTGCCAAACATCTCAGTGGAAACGATCTTTATTCATTTAGATATCCCGTACCAATATAAGAACATAGCGAATATTTTATACCCCTTCTACGAATAAAACTAATTCAATTTGACAAACGAAATAATTACATTATACATATAATCCTTTGGTCACTTGTCGTCGTTTCCGTCTTAGATGGATATGCCTGTAGTAGTTCGAAGCAATGTGTCTCAGGCAATATCTATGGTGTGTACGCTGCCACAAGCTTCCCTCTCATCAAATGCAGCTAGTATACCGGCGCCCCGATCTGAAATAACACAGATATCAGGTTGAGGGCACACATGCCTCCTTAACCTAGAGAGAAAGAAATCCCAGTCATCAGACGACTCCCCCGGTGTTATTGCATATGCAATTGGAAGAATTCTCCCACCGCCGTCCTGTGCCACTGCAACCAGTAACCGATGAGTGTACCTACCAACATGAAGGTACCGTCAATTTGTACCAACAGCTTGCACTACGGAAATGCGTCTCGACATTTCTTAAAGGTCCAAAATAGGCGTTTGAACACTTGGCATCCACGTAGCAATCGGTTGTAGTACGCATGTTCCGTTTGAAGGTCTGTGATGGCACCTAGGACGTATCTCTCTAGCACCTGACACCATTGCCATATTTCATTATAAGAGGCGTCCCACCCACTATGCATCTTCTCCAATGCCTTTTGCTTAGCTATCCAAGCCTGCGGTAAGAGGGCGTGTACCCCATTTGGCTACGGATATTGGCAATTATCACCGGCACTGAAGTCCGAGGATCTTTTTATCGTGGGCAGTATCAAGCTAGCCAACATAGCTGAATCCATTTTCGGATGATCTTCTGAAACACCTGCATAGGGAGGGAGTACATTAAGTAATGCAACATTGGAAAATCCAAAAATTATTCATACACATTCAATACTGTACCTGCAGCACATG